>NC_135168.1:8307130-8539630 GCF_041146795.1 Maylandia zebra | reverse complement strand
AGTCGCCTTTTTTGCGCTCGCTATCCCTGCACTTTCTACCATCTGCAAACGCCACGGTGTTCGTGTCGTCATGAAAGACATGAACATCGAGCGTAAAAACAAAGGAGACTGCTACCGGCTTTTTATCTGCCGATCGCCGTGCTACGGTTGCAAGAAAAAGAAGCAGAAATGACGTTCTCTACGCGTTGAGACGTTCCCCGTCCGTCGGCTAAACGCTTGATTGAAACTTCAATGCGACAGTGACACCAAGTAGAATTATAAATGTCACATAGCCCCAAACATGTCTTTTTCAAAGCCTGCGGTGAAGAGAAAGGTTGGTGATGAGCACCGACAATTTCAGGAAAAGTGGGAAATGCAATATTTCTTTGATGAGCACAGGGGCACCCCGACCTGTCTTATTTGCACAGAGAAAGTTGCGCTGCACAAGGAATACAATTTGAAACGTCATTACACAACTAGACATGCTGAGCTGGATGCAAAATACCAGGGAGACGAGAGAGCGAACCGGGTTGCCAGTCTTAAAACAGATCTACTGAGGCAGCAAGATTTCTCCAAGAAAGCAACCAAAGAGAATAATGCAGCAGTCGGAGCCACGTGGTTAGTGAGATGATTGCTAAAGCAGGGAAGCCATTCACAGAAGGTGCATTTGTCTAAAAGTGCATATTGCAGGCTGCAAATATAGTCTGTCCGGGAAAGAAAGGTCAGTTTAGCAACATCAGCCTTTCTGCCAACACCGCAGCAGATCGCATTTCTGACCTGTCAAGTGACATTTATGACCAACTGTGTGAGAAAGCCAAATGTTTCAGTGTATACTCAGTCGCTCTTGATGAGACCACAGACATCACCGACACTGCCCAGCTCCCAATGTATGTCCGTGGTGTTGATGACAGTTTTGAAGTGATGGAGGAGCTGCTCACAGTAATGTTTAGTTAGTAAAGTTTATGGGCCCTGTTAGAATCAATATTTCATTCTCATTCTGTTGTTTGAGAACAATAACAGAAAAATGTGCACTTGAGAACAAATTTATTGTGAATTCAGCTGTGAATGTAGAGTTTGTCATTATTTTAGCTTCCATTTCCAAATGTTAGCTGACACTTTATTAGGTACACTGGTATCTATATCAGGTACACCTGTGACCTAAATGTTCCTGCAAACAGACTCCTTGGAGACCCCTACATAAATATCCATGAACTATCCAGCTAGACTAGTGTGTCTGTCCCTGAAAATATTCCTGCATGTGTGATTGTTCATGTCTCATCTGCAGGAAACAAACAGGAAGTGAGTGAAGGACACAGGAAATGTTTCCAGCTCTTCCTCCTCTATCAGACATTCTCTCCATACCTGAGAGTGTCCAGTCTCCAGCCTGGATCCTTCAGTCCAGCCGACAGCAGCTTAATTCCTGAATCACCTGGATGATTGTAGCTCAGGTCCAGCTCTCTCAGATGGGAGGGGTTGGAGCTCAGAGCTGAGGCCAGAGAAGTACAGCCTTCCTCTGTGATCAGACAGCCTGACAGACTGCAGACACACAAAACAACAATCAATCTGTCAACAATCGTTTTCTCTTTGTCACAATAACATCTATCCATTTACATCCATTCAATGTAACTTTATTTAAAAGTGACAATACCCAATGGACAACAACAGTCATCTGAAGCTGTTTAACAGTGTAAGGTAACAGCCTCCAATATCAGAGAGAAAGCCCCAACCATCAGACAATTGTGGAGATACAGAAATTCTTTTATTGCTGCCATATAATCTGCATCATTATAACTGCATTAATAATGTTCTTTACAGCATTATTCCATCTAATAATATTTCTCACAGTATTGATATTGCATTAAAGTTGTCTATTGAACATGTTCATTTGAGGATCCTTCCATTATGTTAACTTTTATTACAAGTACGGTCAGAAGTATTTCATACACATTGCATATTTGTGCTTATGTCGAGTTGATGTTCGGTTCATTAAGGGTCTTAAGCTTCACTGGCGTGACTCTCCAGGTGATCCATGCTGAGGGAAACTAGAACAGGATGATTGCATGGATGCTTACAATACATATAACACATATAATCTAGGAATGTGTCAGGCCTGAGGCCTTAACTCATTTGGTGTCTCACTATATTTTACTCTACTTGGCAACAGATGACCAGAGTCAATAATTAGCCCCAGAGACCCTGAGGGCTTGAAGTTTATTACCTTGTATGGAAGGTGTTACAGAAAAGAGAAGTTCTGTGTCTGTTTATAGCCATTAAACATGTACAAGATGTACCATTAACTGTGACTAATGTCTGGAACATATTTTACTCTGACTATTTTTATTGACGCCATGGGGGGGCGTATACCCCACTGCTTTGTAAGTGTCCACAACATGTATTTTTGTCAGAAGACATAGGCTGATGTTTTCTCCTGTGTGTTAATAAACTCATCGTTTGATTGCACTTCTCTGGGGCCTCCGTGGTTTGTCTCACTGCTCTACATTGATAGATTTCACGACACAATCCACTGTGAGCAGCACTTGGTGATGGTGGGAAGAAGAACTCCCTTTGACACAAAGATCCTCCCAGTGAAAACAGGCTCCAGGAGGAGCATCTACCATGACTGGTTGCAGGGTGAGGGGAAAGAGAAGAGATGAGCTCAGAGAGACAAGAACAAAACAGAGAGACAAAAGTTAAGGACATGCAGTAGTGACATATAAAAGCATCAGGGGTGAAAAGAGGGGAGAAGAAAGCAGAGCATCATGGGACGTCCACCAACAGCCTGAGCCTATAGCAGCATAACTAAGGGATGGTTCAGGGTCACCTGATCCAGCTCGAACTATAAGCTTTATCAAAAAGGAAAGTTTGAAGCTGATCTTCAAAGTAGAGAGAGTGTCTGTCTCCTGAACTCAAACTGGGAGCTGCTGCCACACCCAGTCCAACATAGCCAGGCTGAGTCGTTAGATTAGTCCCACGTAAAGTCAGAAAGTCATTATTTATGTCACATTTTAGTGCAAATGTAGAAAAACTGTCCAAAAGTTATTTCTAAATCTGATATTAAACAGTTTAAATGGTGAAAAAAAAGCTGTAAAGAAAACAGAAAGAGTCAATAAAAGCCTCTTTAGAGGGTCACCAGTTTAAAACTCAGACATTTAAACTGGTGATTCTCCTTCTCTACTCCATTTCCTCTCTAGACTTCCTGTTGCTAGGAGGGATTTGATTGGCTGAACGTCCTTTTAGCCTTTCTTTAGTTCTTTGGGTGCTAATCAAAGAGGAAAACACACGAGTCATGTGACGTGACATAAGGAGCGCTCTGATTGGTTGGGATTGACAAACTATGGTGCTGTTTGCAAGCTTCGCTTTGCAGAGGTAAGAAAATCTCTTAGATAGCGACGAGACGCTCCACAGTGACATTTCCACACTTTGGAGCTTCTGAAGTGCAGATGTTTGGAAACGCTGCTCCAACGTGTGGTTCAAACACTCAGGTCACGTGACCTCAGCTGCCACAGGTGGCATACCTGCTGCTTCCATGTTAGCATGTTAGCTCCAACAGGTGGTCAGTGTGAGAGCAGAAGATGATATCAGTGACATCCAAACAAGGAAGGAAGAGACTGTTGAAGGCAGCGAGCTGTGACTGCTGTGAACAGTGTCCTCACACTATTTTCTCCCTGTGTCAACATAAATGCTTCAGCTGCAACACACCACAAACACCTTTATACAACTAAATATACTGAGAGCACACTGCTGTGGTTGCTCTGGTAACCATCCATATATCCAGCTGTTTGGGGCCGAGTCTGCTTCCTCATCCTTGGTTCAACCCTCAAAGTTTGATGCGTTTTTTTGTGATTTGGTTTTATTTGTTGTTCTATACACTGTGAAACAAAGCTAGAAGCCCCTGTGGTTCAGTGGGGGACTCAAACCCAGGACCCAACCTGCTCCAACAACAGTCAGAAGGATTTTGTTAAGTCTCATTTTCTGTTCATTAGGAAAACATCAATAATGAAGAGCACATGTTTATAGAGGCACATTCAGACCAATGACAACAGTCCATTCACACTGCCCTCCACCTTTTTAAATGTGAGTAAACACATCATGGTTCTGGTGCTGACGTGGTATCAGGGACAGGTGATGATTTTGAACTCAGTCTGAGGTTTGATTACATTGAACCTGCACTGCTTTATCCTGTTTATGACACATTTATACCCAAAGTCGCAGCTGGATAACAAAGAACGAGGAAAAACACATTTGTTGAGAGAATTGTTAACAAATGTGGTGAGAGTGTTGTAATAGTTACAGACAGAACTATGATTTATTTATTTAAATGCATTCAAGGACATTTTTTTACTCACGTTATGTCTCTTCCACGATGTTATTTTTCTCTCCTACAACGTACGTTACAATTACAATTACATGACCATTTATCCAAATTAGGCGATGACATCATTTAGCGACTTCCAGCGACTTTTAGGACAGCCAATAGCGATTTTCCTTACTGAGGAATTGGCAACACCAGGAGCAGTGGGTGGATGACAGCATCATCATGAAGGATCAGTGTGAGAATACATCATCATCCACAAAGAAAACCGGTCTGAGTGTCTGACGCTCTTGTTAGAAAGACGCAGTCGCAGCTTGTGGGTGCAGTTAGCTGGTTTGCTAGTTAGCTGCTCTGCTAGTTAGCTGGGAGCTAACTCACTCGAACATTTGATGCTAAACTGTCTAAACTGTGTGAGCAGCATTCATTGCTGCTCTGTGTTACTCTCCAGCCTCTCTTTCACTTAGTCCTCTCAGTTTTTTCCTCCTTACAAACTAGAAAACCTTCTTTTTCAGCTTCTTTCACCCGAGCTGTGGCTAAGGTGCTACCAGCACGCAGGCTCGGTGTGTACAAATTCATGGGCTGCGTCCTCCTGAGGACACATTTGTAGACGGATTACGTCACAGCGACGCACCGAAGGCTGTCCAAATTCCTCCGAATGCAGCCGACAAATGCGTCCTCCTTTCCCCGAATTTGAAGGATGGGTCGGGTGTGTCCTTCGTGGCCCACCATATCCCAGAATTCATAGTGCGGCCCAGCCAAACTCCAGCTTCCAGTAATGGCGACCGCTACTAAGTTTTAAAATTACTCTTATTAATCTTCCTGGGTCACAAAATAAACTTTTAACATATTTTCAGGGGAGAATGTGGGTGTGTAAACTTCAAATATCTGCTCGGTTTATCAAGATATCGCATATTTGCAAAAGTGCAAAAGTGCTTCGACGTTTTCAGCGACGTCTGTTACCCAGCTAGTCGAGAGCTCGAGGGTCACTGAAGCCACAGAGAACGGCACAACTCCCGGCACATCATTTTCAGATCACCGCGGACTTTCACTGCTCAGGTTAAAAGTAATATTAGTAACATATGACTGAATCTATATCTCACTTAAAGCTTTCTGTAAATGAAAGAATCAGTGAAAATGAGGCGCTTCAGCTGATTTTAAACAAAAACTCTGAACATAACCTGGTCCAGACCAGGTTATTGGTTCAGCATCAGTAACGGTGATGTAGCCAGGTAGAAACAGAGCTAGACAGACAAACATTTATGCTCACAATCACACATCTCCAGTTAACCCAGCATGCATGTTCTTGGACTGTGGGAGGAAGCAGAGAACCTGAAGACAACCCACACAGGCCACACTATCACTCTTATTTACAGAATTATAATCTAATTAGATGATAAAGTAATAAATTATTTGGTATTTTAATGAAAATACATTTTAAGCAATAGCTTATAAGTCAACAATTATAGTTAAAAAAAGTGACAAATCAAACAGTCAATAAAACCTTCTACAGCTGAAACTAATGTAGACAATGTTGGGGTAAAAATCAGAGACGATAACTACCAAAATAAAACAGGAAGTGGATAACATTGAAGCTCACTTTAAGCTCAACAGTCAAACTCTGTTTTGTATTAATCTATTGTTTTGAATTTTTGTTTACATTTTATGTTTAAGTGAGGTAATGAGTCATATCACTATGACCAAATATATATTTCATCTTTTCAGTCAGAAATAATCAATTGATCATATTTTTATTACTAAATGTTTCTGAAAATCAAATTCTGATATCTGAACAAACAGCTCTGTAAAAACCTTCAGCATACAGGAATCGAACTAGAAGGTTTGGTGGGTGAAGCACTGCTAAAATAAAGATTTTGGACTCAGGAGCAGATGGGACATTTCATTGCAAATGAAAGACAGAAAGTGAACAAATATCACTAAAAACCTCAGACACTAATTTCTACATTAAGACTTTTTAAAAAATCAATTTCCTGTTTATGCAGTAATAGAAATCAGGTTTAACGTGATCATCATTGGAAATTTTTAAATCCTGACCTGACAGTTTCCATTTTACAGTGTGGACTCTTCACTCCAGCAGACAGAAGCTTCACTCCTGAATCCTGCAGGTCAGAGTTACTCAGGTCCAGCTGTCTCAGACTAGAGGACTGGGAGCTGAGAGCTGAGGACAGAGCTTCATAGCCTCTCTCAGAGAGCTTACAGTGACTCAGTCTGAAAAATGACAGATAAACATTAAACAAACACTGTTGTTAAGTTGCAATGAGGGTGCACTAAAGAGTTATTAGATTTAGCAATTAATCCTGTGTTTTTACTGAGAGTCAACAAATGGATGACGCTGACATTTGTTAACTGACCATGGTCAATCAATTCTGGTATTCTATTGCAAATGCCAATTGGGCTCCATGTGCCGGGCAGTGCATTAGCACCAAAGTAGCTGACATATTGATCAATAACTCTGCTCATTAAATTATCATAAAACTATTACAGAAGTTTAACTGACTTTTTTCCCATTTAATGGATTCTTATTGGTTAATTCTGTCAATTGATGAAAAGCACAACATAACTTGATCTCACCTCAGAGTATTCAGTTTGCAGTGTGGACTTCTCAGTCCTGCAGAAAGATGCCTCACTGCTGGATCCTGCAGGTTGTTGTTACTTAAGTCCAGCTGTCTCAGTGTAGAAGACTGGGAGCTGAGAGCTGAGGACAGAGCTTCACAGCCTCTGTCTGAGAGATCAGGGACAAACAGCCTAAAAAACAAAATAAAAACACAATTTGAAAAACTGTAATTTGATAACAAACTGTTATCAAATGACAAGTTAAATGAACTCTCTGACCAGTTACAGAGACTCAGTCTGGGGGAACAGAAAATATTTTAAAAGTCCACGTGGTAAAGAGATTAGAAATGTGGCAGATGATTATAACTTTAGACCAAAAAGGTCCCTCTCGCTCATATATTTGTTAAAACAAGAATAAACGCTCATCTTGATTTGCTTTGAATTTTTATTGACTTCTTATGCTGATTCATAAAGAATATGACTTCATCTGACCTGAGAGACTGAAAAACAATCAAGCATGCATGACTGAATCTGCCAGCAGCTGCAGATCCTTGGAGCTGTACTGGTGATGCTGATTGTAACATATAGAAGTGAACTCCTCTTCAGCTGAGCAATAAGACCAGAGGAGGAATGAGGGAGTTGATCACCTATGGGTCCATCACAGACTTTGAACATCTTCAGTCAGTACAGAATGATGCTGCGAGGCTTTTAACCAGCACATGAAACAGACTGGACATTACTCCAGTTTAATCTCTTCACACTGGTAACCAGTTCATTTTAGGCTTTATTTAAAGTTTTAGTCCTTACTTTTAGTCCCAGTCTATATTTCTGACTTTCTACAATCCTACAGCTCTTCTCACATCTGAGATCTTCCAGTTAAAGGCTGTTACTGGTCCCACTAACTCATTTATTCAGACTCTAGTATTCAGAGTGGCCTTTAACTAGTTTTAGGCTGTATGATGTTCAGTGTTTGCTGTTTAATGTTTTTATTGCCTGTTTCTATTGTAAAGCACTTTGTGATTTTTGACCTGTGAAAGCTGCTGTATAAATAAAGTTTACTTACAGGATGATTCTGGATATGACTTTGATAAAAGCTGACACCCAGATATGTTTAAGACACTGACATTTACTGCTGCTATCAAACATTAACTATAATATACTGTATTTAGTAGGGGTGCAACGATATTCGTATCGATATTGAACCGTTCGATAAAGTGCTTTCGGTTCGGTACGCATATGTATCGAACAATACAACATTTGTAATTTCTTTTATCAATTTTCCTTCTGACGATGCTGTCTGTGTTGAGCGCTCAGTGAATCTGTGTTCGACTACTCCGCCTAGGCTGTACTGTCGAGCGCAGATCCACTGAGCGCTCCACACAGACAGCATCGTCAGGAGGAAGAGCGCAGGGCAAGCTAGCGAGACAGAAGTTAAGCTCTCAGCAACATGGACCTCCCCCACTCTCATTCAGATCTGGCGTTTGGAATTATTTTGGTTTTCATGTGACGTATGACCCTGAAGGTAAGCGAGTCATGGACTAAAGTAAAACAGTATGTTGGATGTGTCACGCAATGCTCAATTACATGGGTGGGAACTAGTGTGTTAGCGCAGTTAGCTCGTTAACGTGTTGGCCGTCTAGCCCCATGCACGGGGCGATCGGCGGTAGCTCGTTAACGGAGATTTGCCGTGTTGTGGCGTTAAGGTCATTTCAACGAGATTAACCTGAAAGCACTAGTGGGAACACAACGAATATGACTGCACATTTACTCCGACATCATCCTGGTGCAAAGACAAGTGGAAGCAGACAAAAACAACAAGCAGCATGCTACTAACTTTAGCCGAGTCATTTAGACAGCTGTTAGCACATGATTCTCCTTATGCTGCTGAGAATATAGCCCAGAAGAAGCGGATAGTATAGCTTTTATTTTGGAAAGAGACATTTCTCTGTAATAAACTCTCTTTTCCAAATATGAGTGATTCCTCAATCAGATACAGGGCTCGCAAAATCGCTAGCCCGACGTCCCGGAGCTAGCGATTTTTTCAGTCGGGCTACCAAAATCTATCTCTTCCCTGCCCGTCGGGCTACTGTAGGAAGGAAAAATATATGTCAATGCTTTTGCATTCTTTCAGAAATGTAGCTGGGTAATTATGTCATTGGCATCGGTGAGCCACTGCCAATATGTGACATATTGAAGTCGCGTTTGAATTTGCGCTTGTTTTTTTGCTTTCACTTTGCAATCGTGCGAACTGTGTATAGAGAGCGACAGCACTGATTGGTGAGTGATGATAATTTGTGCACCAATTCCTCTGACATCGTCTTATTAATCGTTAGCTTACTATGCAAACATGACAAGTGAAATCTCCCGCAGCAAGCTTAAACATGTGAGAGGTTGATCGCGCAGAGAATCGCTGAGCTTATGTGAGTGCGTGTGTAAAAGCAGCAGGATATATATTTCAGTTCTGCTGAGCCAAATAAGACAGGTCAGGGTGAAGAAGTGACAGCCAAAGAAAAGCTTACCACAAAACGGAGAAGTTATGACAAATCAGACTATAAGGCAAAAAGAAAGTGCAGCTTTATGGTTTCATGGACAAAAGAATTTCTGTGGCTGCAATATGACAAGCTAAATAACCAGGACTGCACATAAGTGGTCCGCAGGTGCGCATTCGCTGTCAAAATAAAAAACACGCACAAGGGTTAGGGTTAAATTTAAAAACTGTACTTTTGAGTTAAAATATATATTTATAATTTTAATAAATGACAAATTAAAAAGGCATGAACATTTTTTTTGTATCGAAAAAATATCGAACCGTGACACCAAAGTATCGAACCGAACCGTGAATTTTGTGTATCGTTGCACCCCTAGTATTTAGTGCTGATGATCATGTAAATAAATATGTTTAAGTTTTTAAGGGTCCATCACACATTACACTATTTATGTTATAGATAAAAGCCTGATCACATGTTTACTCACAGAGCTTTGTTGGAGGCTTTGACCACTGGCAGCAGCCTCAGAAGAGCCTCCTCTGAAGCAGAGTATTTCTGCAGGTCAAACTCATCCAGATCTTCTTCTGATGACAGTAAGATGAAGACCAGAGCTGACCACTGAGCAGGAGACAGTTCATCTGTGGAGAGACTTCCTGATCTCAGGGACTGTTGGATCTCCTCCACTAGAGAACAATCATTCAGTTCATTCAGACAGTGGAACAGATTGATGCTTTTCTCTGCAGACAGATTCTCACTGAGCTTCTTCTTGATGTACTGGACTGTTTCCTGATTGGTCTGCCAGCTACTTCCTGTCTGTCTCAGCAGACCTTCTAGGAGACTCTGATTGGTCTGCAGTGAAAGACCCAGGAGGAAGCGGAGGAACAAGTCCAGGTGTCCATTTGGACTCTGTAAGGCCTTGTTCACAGCACTCTGGTGGAGAGACTCTTTTTTTCTAAAAAAACTAGACCGCTTGGAGGTTGTTTGTTGTTGTTCCAGCAGATTGAGTCCAGAGTTGATGAAGGTCAGATGGACATGAAGAGCAGCCAGAAACTCCTGAACACTCAGATGGATGAAGCAGAACACCTTGTCCTGGTACAGTCCTCTCTCCTCTTTAAAGATCTGTGTGAACACTCCTGAGTACACTGAGGCTGCTCTGATATCGATGCCACACTCTGTCAGGTCTGATTCATAGAAGATCAGGTTTCCTTTCTGCAGCTGATCAAAAGCCAGTTTTCCCAGAGACTCCATCATCTTCCTGCTCTCTGCACTCCAGTGAGGATCTGTCTCAGCTCCTCCATCATACTTGACCTTCTTCACTTTGGCCTGAACCACCAGGAAGTGGATGTACATCTCAGTCAGGGTCTTGGGCAGCTGTCCTCCCTCTCTGGTTTCCAGCACATCCTCCAGAACTGTAGCAGTGATCCAGCAGAAGACTGGGATGTGACACATGATGTGGAGGCTTCGTATGTCTTGATGTGGGAGATGATGCTGCTGGCCTGCTCCTCATCTCTGAATCTCTTCCTGAAGTACTCCTCCTTCTGTGGGTCAGTGAACCCTCTGACCTCTGTCACCATGCCAACACAGACAGGAGGGATCTGATTGGCTGCTGCAGGTCGTGTGGTTATCCAGAGGCGAGCAGAGGGAAGCAGTTTCCCCCTGATGAGGTTTATCAGCAGCACATCCACTGAGGTGGACTTTCTAGGGTCAGTTAGGATTGTAGTTTTGTGGAAGTCCAGAGGAAGTCGACACTCATCCAGACCATCAAAGATGAACACAACCTGGAAGTCTTCAAAGCTGCAGATTCCTGCTTCTTTGGTTTCAGTAAAGAAGTGATGAACAAGTCCCACCAAGCTGAACTTTTCCTCTTTCAGCACATTCAGCTCTCTGAAAGTGAATGGAAATATGAACTGGATGTCCTGGTTGGCTTTGTCTTCAGCCCAGTCCAGGCTGTGTTTCTGTGTTAAGACTGTTTTCCCAATGCCAGCCACTCCCTTTGTCAGCACTGTTCTGATTGGTTCATCTCTTCCAGGTGAGGCTTTAAAGATGTCTTCTTGTCTGATTGTTGTTTCTGGTCTGTCTGGTTTCCTGGATGCTGTTTCAATCTGTCTGACCTCATGTTCATCATTGACCTCTGCAGTCCCTCCCTCTGTGATGTAGAGCTCTGTGTAGATCTGATTCAGGAGGGTTGGGTTTCCTGCTTTAGCGATGCCCTCAAACACACACTGGAACTTCTTCTTCAGGGTGGATTTAAGGTTACGATGACAAACAGCAGCTGGAAGTTCTGAATAATAATAATAAAAATACAACTTTAACAATCATATTTTACAAAATGCTGATGACAATTTCTGACCCACTGAGAAATGACTGAACACACTGGTGTCACAAGTCTCTCATTTATCCAGCAGCTTAAATCTTTAGATAAATCCTCTTACTGCTCTGCAGACGGTCAGCCAGCTCCTCCTGCTTCATTCTCCTCAGGAAGTCCACTGTGATCTTCACAAATGCCTCTCTGCTGTTTCTCCTCTGCTCATCATCCTCCCTCTGAAACTCCAAGCACTGGGGCTTATTTGGATTCAGAGCCTTCTGGATCTTCTTCAGCTCGTTCTTCACAAAAGTGATGATGTTGTCCTCCAGCAGCTGGAACAGAATACTTTATGAATGACCCACCACTCTGAACTTTAGTCCACACAACATCCACTTCTTTACGATCAAGGGGCATATCATCCACGAACTCTTTACCAATTATAGGTTTGACTTTATCTGATTAACTGAGACTTTGTCCACAACTCCATGATCCCAAAACGTTGATGCTGTTCATATGAATGCAGCGATTTCAGTGGGAGAAACATTTCACTGGTGTTCAGAGCTGAACTACCAACAGGTTGATGATCAAAGCCAGAAACTTGGAGATGTTTCAGGTGACTGAAACATCTTCAGGTGAACATCTGGATGTTCACCTGAAAACATCCAGATGAACAGAATCAAGCTTTTTGGGATTTACGTACCTGGATGATTGAGCATCAAGACACAACTCTGTGACTTTTCTCAGATGAATCAATCCTCTCCTCCAGCTTTGTTTACATCTACCAGCCCTGTGGCGCTGCCCAGGGACAATAATCTATGTGAGAGGTGGAAAGTCATACAGGTGTCTGCTCCTGCCTTCAGTTATTTTATCTACTGTGTGTCAACTGGCTGAACCTCCTCCAACTGTCTACTGTCTCCCTAAACTCAACAATGACTTAGTGATCTATCCATTCTCTGACCAAAGACATCCTGCTGCAGGAGGTTAACATAGCAGCCAATGATGATCCCACTCACTGTGAACAACACATTTGGACCTGATTTGCTGCTCTGGTTTACACGTGAACTTCCACTGCTGCTGTCACCAACTTGAGAGGCTCTACAGAAAAACTGGACTTGTCCATAAAAATCATAAACTACATTACAAGGACAGCATTGCTCAATCAACTCTAATTACTACTGACATGTTATCTCTTCTAACTAAGGTACAGACACTCAAACTTGCTGCTTTCAGTGAGAAGTCAAATGTCTGAATATGAGCTGGAAGCTGCTGAGAGTCCTCCTCCTTCCCGTGGGGTAGGGCTGGGCCATATTATACCGTTCACGGTAATACCGGTATAATGTTAGGCAACGATAGGAAAATGAAATATCACGATAGAATGAGTAAAACGCGCATGCGCAGTGCCTTTGTTTTCATACGCACATGGCCGATTGTTGAGTGAAACAGATGAACCAGAATTGGTTTGTAAAAATGGTGCAACTTCCGTGATGTGGAACTGGTTTGGTGTTTGTCCGTCAGATACACGACAAAGCACATTTTTTTGCAGAACATGCAAGCGGCCGTCGTTATTGTCGTATTTGTCGGACTAAGATGCTCTTAAATCTGGGAGTAATCTGGGTCCTAAACTCCGTATTCTTCAGGTCAAACGAACACTGCAGCATCACTGAGAGTTAAAAACTGTCTCAATTCTTTCATCTTTAATAAAACGATCAGCATTGCTGCTTAACCAGGTGAAACTATGAAGTTTAACTTCCAGGCATCCATGAAAACAAAATTTATTACATTTAACGGAGTTAGAAGTTAGCAGGAAGCTAGCGGAAGTTAGCTCGCTAGTTTCGCTAGTTACCCAAGCATGATATAGCATGTTCTGACAGAGATTTCTGGAAAAATTCAAACGTACAGCTCTGCTATCACGTCCAACATAAATGAAGACAGGAAACTAAACAGCAATGACGTTTGTAAGGTTACTGAAGTTGGGCTAGCTGGTATATAATGATGTGCTACGTGATCGCTAGCGACACAGCTATGTTAGCATAACATAAACAGTGAAGCTGGAGGACGAACACTAACACTTTTCCACTTATAAAAGTTAACGTTAAAGTTCCTGATAGTTGGAGACAAATGCAATCGCATGGCAGGATGCTGTAAACGGACCAAACTTCAGTCAGGAGAACAACTGAGATAATCCATCCACAATACGAGGTTAGTCATTAATATACTGCAACAACATGGGAATAGAGCAGAATTCATTCATTAATAAATCAATGGTACAGAAGTGGAGGAAGCAAGAAGAATGAGTTTAATAAAGTTTGATTTATCTGACTGCTTTGTTTCGCTTAATGTGCCTTATAATCCCGTGCACCTTATGGTCCGAAAAATACGTACTGCACACTGCAGTTTAATGTTGCAAAGCACCTCTTTTTAACTTCAGTGGATATTATACATGGTTATGCTCAGGATATGTCAGCCCATTTCTACTGGAAATGCCTTTTGGTTAAACTTTCAGCAAGGAATTTGCATTTGCACTGTTACATTTTCATAAAGCTTTAATGTACATAAAAACCAGCTTCTTGTTTAAGTGAAAATAAATGGAAGGTTGTCTTTTTGCGCTAGTAATGTTGTGGAGTTGTATTTTGTCTCGCATCAATTATATCGTCAGTTATATCGTTATCGCAAATTTTCAAATATATATCGTGATAAATATTTTTGGCCATATCGCCCTGCTCTACCGTGGGGTTTACTTTCTCTACTACTTTCACTATAAACACACCCCTTTCATGCACCTGCAGAGGGCCACCAGCAGATGGAGCTGTCTTAAACAAATCCACTTGGATAGTTAGCTGTAGATGACTTTATCAGTATGATTGTAGGACTTTGAGTTATTCTTTAGATTTATTTCAACTCTTATATTGTGCACAAGTGTTGAGCGACCCATAATTTCTCTGTACTTTTCATAAGAGCAGCCAGACTTTCAGCTAGTTTTTCTTTGCTCTGCAGGTTTTATGAAGGTGTGTCAAAGCTGTTCTTTGGACATTAGCTGCTTTTTAAATCATTTTCAGTCCTCGTACAGGAACATTCTTCAAGCTAAATCCAAGTGTGTTAGACCAGAGTTAACCTGATAGATATGTGTGGGTGTGTAACTCTTAGAAGCTGATTGGCTGCTTTTTATGGGGGCTGGGTCTTTGGAAAGTGTTTTAGTAACACACCCTGAACTGCATACTTTAACAAACAACATGAGATTTTAACTGTAATGTAAAAATCCTGTGCTTCACTGTTATTAAGCACAAACACATCTATGGCCCTGTTTCCATTAGTAGCTGCTCAGATCGACTCACCACAGGTCACCACGACTGGACTGGATCCACTGGTTTCCATTACAGTTGAGGACCACCTAATGTGGTCGTCTCAATACAGCCGAGTGTCGACTAACATCATTAGTAAGTGCTAATGCTGCTAATTTCCATCATATTTGTCATTTATTGCTCAAAGTTATTGAAGAAACAGTTATTCAGCTTCATTCCCACTGATCTCGACTACAAACTGTTTCACTTTGGTTTCTGTTTAAAGCCTCGATGTTTAAAACGTTTCCCTGTGATCACATTTGCACCGTCTGATTTCAAAGTTTGTTTCTTTTGGTCATTTAGTCCACAGAGTCCTTGGTGTTCTGAAAGGGACCTATAAATAAATGCATTATTATTAATATTAAAGTAGTTGTTGTACATGTACAGACCATAAATATGGAGTCCAGCTGTGTTTGATGCTGCTGGGCAGACTGACCACTGGGAACCTCTGAGCTCTGCTGCTCCACTCTGTGGAGGAACCATGAAGGATTAGATCAACACAGGATAAAGATCCAGGAGTTTCTGCTCAAATAACTTCATCTGAATCAAGTCTGTCAAGTTTTAAACTCTCAGATTGTGAACATATCAGTAATTTTCAGTCTGTTTTCATGGACGTCCTTTCAGTGGTGATGTCAGGGATGATTTTGAAGAAGCTCATCAAACTGAACCATCAGCAGATCACTGCTCCAAAACCAGAACATGATCCGAGTCTCCCTCCACCACCAGAACACCAGCTTTACTAACGTGGTAGATCAGTGTAGTACAGATCAATAACTGATGAGTCATTTGATCAAAATCACTGAGTGCTTCACGTCTGACCCTCTGATGCTTCTGTAGACATTTTGCATATTTAATGAATGTCTGACAGTTTTACATTCATTCTATGAACACAGTGGAAATGTTGTGTTATAGTCTCCATGTTGTTTCCAGCATCATAAATTCTTAAGTTCAGAAAATTAGATTCTTTCTTCACAGCTGAAAAACAACAACATTTATTCTCTATTGAAATCTGCATCGTCCACTCCAAAGGTCACAATCTGAAGGTAACATCTGGTTTTGTTCCCTGTGGTTAACTCTGAGCATCAGTATGGTGGGATTTATCCACTACATCCACACCACTGTGGTTCAGTGTTGTCCTGATGGAGTAACAGCAGCCAGTATGATCCAGGCTTTAGCTGCTGGGTCTCTGTGTGACCTCTCAGACTGTTTAACAGATCAGACACAAAGAGAATCAGAGCAGCTCTGTTCTTTAAAGACAAACATGAACCCACTCAGGTCACACTTTCCCCACAGATATGAGCATCACTGTCCTCAAACAGCAAATGACCAAGTCGAACATTTGGATCTTTTCTCTTTCATTGTTTTCTTTTTAATGAATCTTTGTAACAATCTGAGGATGTTTCAGGTCATATTTATCCAGGAAACACAAACATGTAAAGGAGTCATCACAGCTCTCTGACCTCGTTGCTCCAGGTTCACCACTGAAGTGTGGATTTTGACCTTTGGACTCGTCACTCCTCACAGACGGACAGCTGGACCCTGCAGACTGTGACCTCTGACCTCTGCA
Organism: Maylandia zebra; assembly: GCF_041146795.1. Classification (NCBI taxonomy): domain Eukaryota; kingdom Metazoa; phylum Chordata; class Actinopteri; order Cichliformes; family Cichlidae; genus Maylandia; species Maylandia zebra. The sequence goes on along the minus strand of NC_135168.1, from coordinate 8,523,072 downwards.
GACACAAACATGATTGAAGCAGCTGTGATCACACAGACTGCAGATAATGCAGCTGTTTCCTGTCAGTAACATCCTCTTAGATTAGAGTTCAGCTTTTTACAGGAAAACTGGACAAAACTGATTTTTGTTACAAACTCATTTTCATTTCCTCTCAGCTCACAAACACAGTCAGACAATCAACCAGAGTCAACACTGATTATAATGTCAGTGCAGAATTATTTCTGTTACTCAGTGAGTTCAGCTCTCTGACCTCGTTGCTCCAGGTTCACCACTGAAGTCTGGATTGTTTCCTTTGGACCCGTCACTCCTCACAGACGGACAGCTGGACCCTGCAGACTCTGCTCTGTCCTCCTCTTCCTCCATCATCATCTTCAGTCAGTCTGAGAGGTAAACCACAAACACTCAGTGAGTTCACATTAACAGGAGGAACTGAGTTACAGTCGCTGACCTCTGACCTGTCATGTGACCATGAAACCAGGTCAATGTGTCTGTAGGTTCAGTCATCCAGGTCATGTGATCTAAGGAGCTTGGAGAGAAAAGAGACGTCTTTAAGTTTCTGGAAGACGTTTCATCTGAGAAGCTTCTTCAGCTCTACAACCAAACGGTGGAGAGTCCCAGATATTTAAACCTGAGAGGGAAAGAAAGCATGTCGCTGACCCACCACTGATGTTATTTCAAGGAGGAAACTGAGAGCCTTTGCACCAGGAGCACAAACATCAGCTCCAGCAATGATCCACTGATGTGTTTTTATTCCATGTATGAATGTTGTTATTGACAGAGATGACGTTTGTGTGTCAGTGATGCAGTGACTGTTGTTGTTACCTGTACAGGCTGGTTAGACTCTATGAAACAGATCATACAGATCTCTGCATGTTAGAAGAGACTATTAAAGGTCATGAATGAGACAAAGGCAGGGAGGCGTCCTTTACAGCTAAACAGCAGAGTGAGAGAACAGCCAGCACCTCTACATTTATCACATTATACAGCACATGTATGATACTGACAGGGATGAGAAGAATTTAGTGATTCTGATCCCATCATTGATATTACTTATTGATTCTCAGTAGCTCTGCTCTGACAGTCACCACCATCACTGAGCAGCATATCAAAGACATTTGTGCACATTAACTGCATGTTGTGGCTCAAATGTTTGTGCATGTTGGAGGCATTTCCTCTTTGTTGTGATCAGTGTTGGTCATTACTCAAAACAGTCATTATTACACATATTACACAGAACACTTTAATTAAAAGTAATGGAGTACGTTACTTCATTACTCCTCATAACATTACTTTGATGTTACTGTGTAAAATGAACAAATGAGCATGTAACAACATAAAGCTGAGGTACAGCCCCACACACCAACACAGATCCTGATGAGGTCACGTGATGTTTCTCTGAGTGTTTATGAACACAAATCAAAGATGAAACAGCACAAAGACACTTCAAAGTGATTCTACTGTAGAAACATGAACAGGTAGAAACCTGCAGCCTGACTGCTCATCACTTTGTTACCTGTTCAAGTTCAGCAGCAGCAGCTCACTTTATCACGGTGCTGGTCTGGGGTCAGTGTTTACTCAGCTTTAACTAGTGATGTGACGTTCTGTATCGAGGCTTCGAAGCGTGTGTCGAGTAATGGAGGGGGCGTTTCCTCGAAGCGCGCATCGAGGCTTGCTTCATTTATGGGAGGAGCTGAAAATGATGACGTCCGAAGCCTCGCTGCCCGGCTGTACCACGTGACTGGTTCAGGAAGCGGTTCGAACTTTGCCGCGAGCTATGACAGCGATATAAACCCCTCAGACAAAATGTGGGCGTTTGATGGAGAGTTGCGGTTAGTGAGAGTTAGAGACAGTTTAGAAAAAAAAATCGCCTACGACCTGCCACAGTGGAGAAACTGTTTCTTTTTAATAAAAACCAATGATGTGTCCCCTAAACACTAATCACTGTCCTTGCCTCAATGTTACAAAAGCACAACCACTGTCCACACCTCACCTCACAGTATATGATCATTTCCATTTTAGGCATTTCCAAATAATCATGTTCCATACTGCCAGTATAAATATACACAGTACACTGCATCACTACAATATACATGTTTTACACACTCCTTTTGTTGTTGACATTTACAGGCTGTGTGCAAAAAGGCCACACTCTTCAAATTCATCAGCTGCTCTGCTATCAGTCCACTAGGTGGAGCCTGAAGCACACACGATGCATTCACTGACACACACTGAGTCACTGTGACTGGAAGCTTCAGTCAGTCCAACACGTGTGAACATTTTAAACCTTTCAGTTGATGGACTACTTTTAATTAACTGCTTTAGCCCACTTACAATGAAAATTTAAAAAAATCTTGTTCATGACGTGTGTAGTATGTTAACACTATTGGAAGGAAAAAAAAAACTTGAACTCCAATTTTGAAAACACAACTTTCTTTTTTTTTTTATAAAGCTCTGACTTGTATTATGAGTCTGTGGTCTGGGAGAGAGTCTGTAACTGCAACATACAGTAAATAATGACCAATGTTGGTGATAGAGGATTTTTATTATGCAATATGATCAAGTATAATCAAATGTGCTTTATATTCAAATACAATATAATCAAGTGTGTTTTATTTTCTAGTGTTCATATATTTTCACGTAACTGAGTCTATTTGTTAACACAAACGCAATGTATTCTTTTTTAGTATCTGTGATGTCAGATAAGCATGATAAACTTCTGTATTCTTTACCCCAGTCTGAAAGGTCAGACAGGTTGAGATAATGCCTGAACTCTCCTCCTGTAACTGAAAAGAGGAAGTACTATGTAATCAGTTTCTTACCCTATAAATAAAGGAACAAGACATGCATTCTGTGTGTGTGATTTTGCTGAGAGGCACACACCCATGCGCATGTCTTAAAACTCTCTGATTTGGTCTGCAAGTGTCTTATTTTCTCTTACGTGTGAAAATAAATGTCAAAACCCCTGACAGTTGGGCAGTTAATTATATAGTTACTTCTTCAAAAAAGTAACTGAGTTATGCAAACAAAGTTTTTTGCAGCTGTTTACCTAAAAATGCAGCCAAGGCGTTTTTTTAAAATAAACATTTCAAACTATTTACAGAACAATCAGCTGTTCTGCATCAAATCTGATGCCACACAGATTATTTGTGCCGCTCCAAAAAATAATTCCTGTCCTCTATGAGATGAAGGAGAACAACAGCCTGATACCTGCAGGCCTGACAGCAGCAGATGTGTCACTGCTGTAAAACCTGTAACACTCAGCAGTCGCCTCATTGTTCTGACACACACAACAACACTATTGACTACACTACACACTAACTACACACTAACTACACACTAACTACACAAGATTTGCTCTAAACGCCTCAAATCTCTCACATCTCAAACACGCCGTCACTCCGTTTCTTAACAACTAAATGCCATGTTTTGATTGGTTTACTTTAATTTCAATTCAGGTTAGAATTCTTTTTGTGTGCGCAACACAGATTTTCTCTGCGCAGAGACCGTGCCAACAGTGCGCAATTCAGAATCAGAATCAGAATCAGAAAGGGGTTTATTGCCAAATGTTGAGCAGGTTTACAACATTAGGAAATTGCTGCGGTGCTTCAGTGCAAACAAACTGTCATAAATTGCGCTTAAATAGACATGAAAAAAATAAAAGTAGGAATAAGAATTAAAAGTGCTACGTAGAAAGATATGTGCATGAGATATACATGAGATATATACATGAGAATAAGAATTAAGAGTGCTACGTAGAAAGATATATACATGAGTGCAGGTGGTGATCAGTGCCAAACATGGAATGAATGATGCAGTGACACAGCGTAGGGTCATGTGTTAGTGGCAGGGACAGTCATACGGTTATTGTTCATGAGTCCAACAGCAGAGGGGAAAAAAACTGTTCTTATGGCGAGAGGTTCTGGTGCGAATGGACCGGAGCCTCCTGCCTGAGGGGAGCAGGTCAAACAGACTGTGTCCAGGGTGAGAAGGGTCAGCTGAGATCCGAGCTGCACGCCGCAGTGTCCTGGAGGTGTACAGGTCCTGCAGAGATGGGAGTCTGCAGCCAATCACCTTCTCAGCAGAGCGCACAACACGCTGCAGTCTCTGTTTGTCCCTGATAGTGGCTCCAGCGTACCACACGGTGATGGAGGAGGTGAGGATGGACTCGATGATTGCAGTGTAGAACTGCATCATCGTCCGTGTTGGCAGGTTGAATTGCGCACGTGCGCAGCTTAGAGGGAACATTGCTCACAAGGTGACTACCAATAAAAATGAGTGTGCTTCACTGTCAGAGCTACGGTGATTCAACCAGTAGGTCGAATGACTTGATAATAAAAATGTTTATTTGATGCTTTGCATTGAGGCGCATTGTTGAATTTGCAGGGACACAATAACCACAGATCAGTTGTTCAAACCACTACAGTAGGGAGCCATGTTATGAATAATAATAATACTAATAATAATGTTAATTTAAGTAATTGTTTTTGACTGAACATCACATATAATGTAACAAGCAGAAAATTCAGGTTAAGTGCATTATCAGCATTTGGAGGAGCTCCTTATCCTTCACTGCTCACCTCTTACAAAGTGTTCACACAGTTTGCTAGCTTCTTTCAGCCTGCTAGCTATGCTAACAAGTCTACTACACACACTTGACTCGGTCACATGACAGACAGCAGAGATAGCTGCTCTGCTAGCTAAGCTAACTCATGTTAAAGGTCAAAGAAATGAGGCGATGCTGCTGGGAGTTACGTCACAGACTAGCAGAATTTAGTTATTCAGCATAATATTTAATCCTTATTATCTCCTCCTCTCACCTCTGTTTACATCTGAAAACAAGAAAATTTAGCCAACAGTTTATTAGCTTTGGTGAAATTATAAACAGGCATCAGCGCAGTCACCTATACTGTCCTTTAATGCTAGAGCAGCAGGAACACCAGTTAATCTAAAATCTCCTTTTCTCTCTGAAACAAAGTGACAGCAGGCTGAGTCAAAGACAGAAACCTTATTTAAACACCAAACATTCACCGGCTTCACTTCCTGATCCAGGATTCAAAGAGGACGTTGAACTTACTCAGCTTCTTCCAATGAACGTCTTCACTCTGCAGCTCTCTGCTGTCTGGACCAGGTCTGTGTAGAAACAGAGAAAATCCTCTGCTTCTTCTCCGTCAGCAGTCGTCTGTGTCTGCAGGCTGCGTCACATTAAACACTTCACACCAGCAAAGAGGCTGAAGCTCACAGGTCAACGGTCAGCTGCTGCACTGTGTATAACAATTCACTTTTGAACAGTAGATAGCCTGTAGGCGTCTCTGCAGTGATAAACAGTTTACACATTAAACACTGAACCATAAAAGAAGCTTAAGCTGCAGCTCACAGGTCAAAGCTCAGCTGCTGCACCCAGTTATGAGTTTAAATAAATCATTAATCATGATCTTTTCCCTCTCAGCACTTTCACTTGGCCTTGGAGTGTTTTGACGGAGCTACACTGTATGTTTCAAATGTTGTAAATAAATTGGGAGTTAGGGCTGGGCAATATGGCCTAAAATCCATATCGCGGTATAATTTGAAGCATGTGCGGTAACGATATATATCGCGATATATTCTTTTCTTCTGTATAACATATTTTCCACACTATAAGGCAGACTTACAATCCTTTAATTTTCTCAAAAATCAAGAGTGTGTCTTATGTATGAATTCTGGTTGTGCTTACTGACCTCGAACCGATTTGGGCGTGCAGAAATCTGTTAAAAAATGTTTTAGTAGAACTTTGGTAAGCTACGAAGCCGCATTGCTTGATGGATTGTCAGAGCATTACGGCTGCCGTGGTGAGGAGCTTCGCGGAGTAATCTGGGTCTAAAACTCTGTCCGCTTCAGGTCCCAAAGTCAAACGAACACTAAGAGTTAAAAACGGCCTAAATTCTTTCATCTTTAATAAAATCATCAGCGTTGCTGCTTTACCAGGTGTAACAATTAAGTTTAACATCCATGAAAACAGAATTTATTAAATTTAACGGAGTTAGAAGTTAACAGGAAGTCAGCTCGCTAATTTACACCTAAACATTTCATACCATGTTCTGACTGAGAGATTTTTGAAACTAATTCAAACAGCCCTGCTATCACTTCCAGCATAAATGAAGACAGAAAACTAAACAGCAGTGGCGTTTGCAGGGTTACTGAAGTTGGACTACCTGGTATATAATGTTGTGCTACGTGATTGCTAGCGACACAGCTATGTTAGCATAACATTAGCACAGTGAAGCTGGAGGATGAACGCCAACTTTTTTTCCACTCGATAAAAGTTAACGTGAGGGATTCTGGTGGTCAGGGACAAATGCAATCGCATAGCAGGATGCTGTACACGGGCCAAACTTCAGTCAGGAGAACAACTGAAATCATCCATCCACAATACGAGGTTAGTTATGATTCGTCTCGGAACTGAGGACGCCATCATCTACCTGCTCAATCGTGTCTACACCCATCTGGACCAGCCGGCGAGCACTGTGAGGGTCATGTTTTTTGACTTTTCCAGTGCTTTCAACACCATCAGGCCGACCCTCCTGGGTGATAAGTTAGCAGCGATGCAGGTGGATGCTTCTCTGGTGTCCTGGATTGTTGATTACCTGACAGGAAGACCACAATATGTACGTCTCCCACAGTGTGTGTCTGACAAGGTGATCAGCAACACAGGGGCACCACAGGGGACTGTCCTCTCCCCCTTCCTCTTCACCCTCTACACCACAGACTTCAGCCACTGCACAGAGACCTGCCATCTTCAGAAGTTTTCTGATGACTCTGCGGTGGTTGGATGCATCAGCAGGGATGATGAGACAGAGTACCGGGCTGTGGTCGACTCCTTTGTCACGTGGTGTGAGCAGAATCATCTGCAGCTCAACGTGGCAAAGCCCAAGGAACTGATCGTGGACTTCAGGAAGACCAGGAAACACTTGACCCCTGTTTCAATCCAGGGGGTCAGTGTTGACATTGTGGAGGACTATAAATACCTTGGAGTTCACATTGACAATAAACTGGACTGGGCTAAAAACACCACAGCACTTTACAGGAAGGGCCAGAGTCGTCTCTATTTTTTGAGGCGACTGAGGTCCTTCAACATCTGCCAGAAAATGCTGAGGATTTTCTATGAGTCTGTGGTGGCCAGTGCGATCCTGTATGCTGTTGCATGCTGGGGGAGCAGGCTGAGGGTCGCAGATGCCAACAGACTTAATAAACTGATCCGTAAGGCCAGCAATGTTGTGGGGATGGAGCTGGACTCCCTCAAGGTGGTGTCGGAGAGGCGGATGCTGTCCAAGATAAAGACAATGTTGGATAACACCTCCGACCCACTCCATGACATGTTGGTCAGTCACAGGAGCTCGTTCAGTGAGAGACTGAGATTACCGAAAAGCACCACTGAACGACACAGTAAATCATTCCTGCCTGCCTGTCTGTCTTGTCTTAATGTTGGTTTAAAATGGAGCACTGTAACAAAAAATAATTTCCCCCAGGGATCAATAAAGTATTCTGATTCTGATTAATATACTGCAACAACATGGGAATAGAGCAGCTGCGAGAGAATTCAACATTAATGAATCAATGTTACGGAAGTGGAGGAAGTGCAGTTTTTGGCTTTCCCCGTATTTCAAAAGTGCTTTATCTCTTTGTTATGACTGTCGCCCGCCATAATTTGAAGAGGATAATGGTTGGTCATGTCCAAATTCATGGGCTGCATCCTCCTGAGGCCGCATTTGTAGACCGATTACGTCACAGCGACGCGCCGAAGGCTGTCCAAATTCGTAGACTCCTCCGAATGCAGCCGACAAATGCGTCCTCCTTTTCCCCGAATTTGAAGGATGGGTCGGGTGTGTCCTTCGTGGCCTACCATATCCCAGAATTCATAGCGCGGCCCAGCCAAACTCCAGTTTCCAACAATGGCGGCCGCTACTAAGTTTTAAAATTACTCATACTAATCTTTCTGTGTCACAAAATAAACTTTTAACATATTTTCATGCGAGAAAGTAGCTGTGTAAACGTCAAATATCTGCTCGGTTTATCAAGGTATCGCATATTTGCAAAAGTGCTTCGACGTTTTCGGAGACGTCTGCTACCCAGCTAGCCGGGAGCTCGAGGGTTACTGATGCGGCCGAGAACGGCACAACTCCCGGCACATCATTTTCAGATCACCGCGGACTATCGCTGCTCGATTTAAACGTAATGTATAAGTCACTTAGACAACCTAAAAATTTTATTGTTGGGCTTTTTTTCAGTGTTTTGTTTCTTCGTGAGTAAATCGGTTTGGCTAAGATTAAAGTTATTAGATTAGATTAGATAAAATAAAACTTTATTAATCCCCCGGGTGGGTTCCTCCTTGGTTTTTACACAGCTGACTAAACGTGAAACAGAAAACTGATTAAACAGAAGTATGAGACAGTCGAGAATTTACGCCAGTGTCCTGTTATATTTTAGATAGCAAGGAGCAGACGGCTGAGTTTATTAAACTCCACCGAGACAGCGGTGACGCTAATCTGAAGGCTAGACCGTCCAATTTCACGGCCGTTTACTTCCGGCCTACTCGACCTTCTGAGGACCCGGCCCACGTAGACCGCGAAGGCCGGGTCCTCAGGAGGATGCAGCCCATGAATTTGGACACGACCAGCGTAGCCGCTGCGATGCTTTAGACCAAAAAAGGCACAGCTTGATGACATCATCAACATGCGCTATCGCGATAGAGCGATATATATATATATATATATATTAGGGGTGCAACGATATTCGTATCGATATTGAACCGTTCGATACAGTGCTTTCGGTTCGGTACGCATATGTATCGAACAATACAATTTTTTTCAATTTTTTTTTTTTTTTTTTTTTTTTGTGTCCCGTTTGGATCTATAGCCATCAGAATTGTTGTCTTGAGGCCAAGAAAGATGCCAAGAGGATTTATTTTAAGTGGATCATCATATTGGTCCATTTGATTGACCTTTATTATAATTATGAATTTATTTTATTTTCAGTTGCAAACGGGACAGACATGACTGTGGGATAGGACAGGGGGAAAGAATGAAAGAAAGAGGGGGAGAGAAAGAAAGAAAACCAAAGGGGAGGAAAAAAAAAAGAACAATACAAAATTTGTAATTTATTTTATCAACTTTCCTTCTGACGATGCTGTCTGTGTTGAGCGCTCAGTGAATCTGCATTTGACTACTCCGCCTAGGCTCGAGAGTGCAGCCTAGGCGGAGTAGTCGAACGCAGATTCACTGAGCACTCAACACAGACAGCATGGTCAGAAGGAAGAGCGCAGGGCAAGCTAGCGAGACAGAAGTGGACCTCCCCACCCTCATTCAGATCTGGCGTTTGGAATTATTTTGGTTTTCATGTGACGTATGACCCTGAAGGTAAGCGAGTCATGGACTAAAGTAAAACAGTATGTTGGATGTGCCATGCAATGCTCAATTACATGGGTGGGAGCTAGTGTGTTAGCGCAGTTAGCTCGTTAACGTGTTGGCCGTCTAGCCCCTCTGTATAGGGTAGCTCGTTAATGGAGATTTGCCGTGTTGTGGCGTTAAGGTTATTTCAACGAGATTAACCTGAAAGCACTAGTGGGAACACAACGAATATGACTGCACATTTACACCGACATCATCCTAGTGCAAAGACAAAAACAAGCATGCATGCTACAAACTTTAGCCGAGTCATTTAGACAGCTGTTAGCACAGGATTCTCCTTATGGAGACCTGATATGTTTAATATGCTGCTGAGAATATAGCCCAGAAGAAGCGGATAGTATAGCTTTTATTTTGGAAAGAGCCATTTCTCTGTAATAAACTCTCTTTTCCAAAGATGAGTGATTCCTCAATCAGATACAGGGCTCGCAATATCGCTAGCCCGATGTCCCGGGGCTATCTCTGCCCTGCCTGTCGGGCTATTGTAGGAAGGAAAAATATATGTCAATGCTTTTGCATTCTTTCAGAAATGTAGCTGGGTAATTATGTCATTGGGTGAGCCACTGTCAATATGTGACATATTGAAATCGTGTTTGAATTTGCGCTTGTTTTTTTGCTTTCACTTTGCAATCGCGCGAACTGTGTATAGAGAGCGACAGCACTGATCTGTGAGTGATGATAATTTGTGCACCAATTCCTCTGACATCGTCTTATTAATTGTTAGCTTACTATGCAAACATGACAAGTGAAATCTCCCGCAGCTTAAACATGTGAGAGGTTGATCGCGCAGAGAATCGCTGAGCTTATGTGAGTGCGCGTGTAAAAGCAGCAGGATATATATTTTAGTTCTGCTGAGCCAAATAAGACAGGTCAGGGTGAAGAAGTGACAGCCAAAGAAAAGCTTACCACAAAACGGAGAAGTTATGACAAATCAGACTATAAGGCAAAAAGAAAGTGCAGCTTTATGGTTTCATGGACAAAAGAATTTCTGTGGCTGCAATATGACGAGCTAAAAAACAACACGCACAAGGGTTAGGGTTAAATTTAAAAACTGTACTTTTGTGTTAAAATATATATTTATAATTTTAATAAATGACAAATTAAAAAGGCATGAACATTTTTTTTGTATCGAAAAAATATCAAACCGTGACACCAAAGTATCGAACCGAACTGTGAATTTTGAGTATCGTTGCACCCCTAATATATATATATTTATTTTTTTTATTTTTATTTTTTTTATTAGTAATATAAACATACAAACAAAATGCACCATATATTACAGATTCAGAGAATAGACCTTTCTTACATATTAGGAACTTTCATGCATAGTGAAAATAAAATACAAAGATGGGGTCACATAATTCAACAAATTATTAACTCACTAAATCAAAATCTTCTATAAAGGAAATAAAAGAAGCAGCCTTTTTCTTCTTAACTAAAGTCAAAGATTTAACCAACAGGTTTAAGTCGTTTTTCCAGTAAGCTAGTGTTGGTTTAGTCTTAAAAAAACGACATTTATGTATAAAATGCTTGCACAAGATTAATAACACATTAACACCATAATTAGCTTTCTTTTCTTTCAAAAACACTCCAAACATTATCATATTTAGGGTAAATGGGGTAATTTGAATCCCCTTGGAATAAAGCCAGGTATGAAAATCCAACCAAAATATTTGTATAAAATTTCACAAAAAGAATAGATGATCCAAATCCTCCTCTTCTGTTTCACAAAATGCACAATTACCTGTTTCTATTTTGAATCTATCACTAAGGAGTCTATTTGTCGGGTAAATTTTATTCAAGATTTTAAATTGGACTTCTTTCCCTTTAGGAGGGATAGGGAAGGTGATATAATCAGTTCTTATTTTTTCAATTTCTTCCCTTTGGAAATCTTTTAATATGTAATTACGTCTAAGTAAATTTGGAGAATAAAGACTCCTTAATGAAGATCTAAGAAACTTATTGTTACATTTAACATCACAAAATCGAATACCATCTATATATAATTGCCTTAACTTGGGGGAGATGTCAGAATATATTATATCATTTACAACTATGTTTTTAAGTGACAATGGAATGGATTTTATAACCCGATTAAATTTACTTTTAGAACATTGGATATTAAACTTCTGGCAAAAATCTTGATGTCCTAGAACATGTCCTTCCTCATCTACAAAATGGGCAATTGCCCAAACACCTTTTGATAACCAATCTTGAATAAAAATAGATTTTCTGTTTATCAGCATATATCTATTGTTCCAAATTGGGCTATTATGTGGAGTGAAATTATGTTTAAATAACATTTTCCAATAAAGAAGGACCTGTTTATGGAATTCAGAGAGTTTAGCAGGTAGCTTAGTAATTTCAAAGTCACACTTTAGGAGAAAGTCGATACCCCCCAGTGTGTTGAAGACCTTATTTGGTATAAAAAACCAAATGGAGTGTGGATTATTTAGGAAGGATTTTAACCATTTAAGTTTCAAAACACCATTCATTACATCAAAATCAATTGCGTTTCCACCGCCTTCAATGTATGGTTTAACCAAATCATCTTTAGATATATAATGGCACTTATTCCTCCAAATAAAATTAAAATTCAAGCCATTAATTGTCTTAATAACTTTATTCGATATTGATAAAGAGTAAGCTGGATATATAAATCTAGATAAACTATCCATTTTGGTTAATAATATTCTTCCAAAAATTGTGATGTCTCTCTGTAACCATTTATTTAAGATTGTCTTACATTTGTCAACATTATCTAAAATATTTACTTTTTCTAAGACTTTGTGATCTTTTGAAATTGTGATGCCCAAATATTTTACCTCCTTCTTCACCTTTATATCGTACAGTGATTGTGAATTACACTCTTTTAATGCCAATAATTCACATTTATTTAAATTTAACTTTAAGCCTGAAGCTTTTGAGAATGTAGTGATTATTTGTTTTACCAGGGGGATCTGATGTTCATTTTTTAAGAAAAGAGTAGTGTCATCTGCAAGTTGACTAATTATTAAAAGATTATCCATAATCTCAATTCCAACAACGCTGCTGTTTTTAATTAGAATTGCGAGCATCTCCACAACCATTATGAACAACAACGGAGAGCTTCCACACCCTTGCCTAATTCCTCTTTTAACGCTAAACCTTTTACCAGTGCCATAGCCTAATGACACAGAGCTATTTATATCATTATACAGTATATCTACACTGAACAAAAATATAAACGCAACACTTTTGTTACTGCTCCCATTCCCCATGGGTTGGACGTAGAGACCTAAAATTCATTCCAGATACACAATATAACCATCCCTCCCAAACAGTGGTCACAAATCAGTCCAAATGTGTGGTAGTGGGCACATCTGCTATATTGAGATAATCCATCCCACCTCACAGGTGTGCCACATCAGGATGCTGATCTGACATCATGAGTAGTGCACAGGTGTATCTCAGACTGCCCACAACAAAAGGCCACCCTGGAATGTGCAGTTTTTTGCGCTATTGGGGGTCTGGGGACCCAGAACCGGTCAGTATCTGGTGTGACCACCATTTGCCTCATGCAGTGCAACACATCGTCGCATGGAGTCTATCAGATTGTCAATTGTGGCCTGTGGAATGTTGGTCCACTCCACTTCAATGGCTGTGCGAGGTTGTTGGATATTCGTGGGAACTGGTACACGCTGTCGTATACGCCGGTCAAGCACATCCCGAACATGCTCAGTGGGTGACATGTCCGGTGAGTATGCTGGCCATGCAAGAACTGGGACATTCTCAGCTGCCATCTGCCCTGAACAATGTGAACCATGATTCATCCGTGAAGCGCACACCTCTCCAACGTGCCAGACGCCATCGAATGTGAGCATTTGCCCACACAAGTCTGTTACGGCGACGAGCTGGAGTCAGGTCAAGACCCCGATGAGGACGACGGGCATGCAGTTGAGCGTCCCTGAGACGGTTTCTGACAGTTTGTGCAGAAATTGTTTGGTTGTGCAAACCAATTGTTCCAGCAGCTGTCTGGGTGGCTGGTCTCAGACGATCTTGGAGGTGAACCTGCTGGATGTGGAGGTCCTGGGCTGGTGTGGTTACACGAGGTCTGCGGTTGTGAGGCTGGTTGGATGTGCTGCCATATTCTCTGAAACGCCTGTGGAGACGGCTTATGGTTGAGAAATGAACATTCAATGCACGGGCGACAGATCTGGTTGACATTCCTGCTGTCAGCATGCCAGTTGCACGCTCCCTCATTGCTTGTGGCATCTGTGGCATTTTGCTGTGAGACAAAACTGCACATTCCAGGGTGGCCTTTTGTTGTGGGCAGTCTGAGGTACACCTGTGCACTACTCATGATGTCAGATCAGCATCCTGATGTGGCACACCTGTGAGGTGGGATGGATTATCTCAATATAGCAGATGTGCCCACTACCACACATTTGGACTGATTTGTGACCACTGTTTGGGAGGGATGGTTATATTGTGTATCTGGAATGAATTTTAGGTCTCTACGTCCATCCCATGGGGAATGGGAGCAGTAACAAAGGTGTTGCGTTTATATTTTTGTTCAGTGTATTATCTTCCTAAATTTATCCCCAAATCCAAATCGAGTTAGTGTTTCTAAAATAAAAGGATGTTCTACTGAATCGAAAGCTTTATAAAAGTCCAAGAAAAGAATAAAACTGTCATCACTAATTAGATCATTGTAGTCCAGTAAGTCTAAAACCAATCTGATATTATTATGAATGTTCCTGTCTTTCAAAAACCCTGATTGTGTCTCACTAATTATACTTGAAACCCCTTGTTTGAGCCTTGTTGCAACTGAGCTAGAGAAAATTTTATAATCTGTATTTAATAAAGTTATGGGCCTTAAGTTATCCAATTGTCGTTTATCTTTGTTTGGTTTAGGAATTAATGTAATTAATCCTTGTTTCATGCTAGACATCAATTCTCCCTTTTCAATACTGGCCAGTATAGCTTTGAATAAAATTTCCCGTAAGTCTTCCCAAAAAAATTGGAAGAAATTAACTGTAAGCCCATCTGGACCAGGGGATTTATTAAGTGCCATTTTCTTAACAGATGCATCTAACTCTTCAATTCTGAAGTCAGATTCACATAATTCCTTAAATGATTCATCAATTTTAGGGATCAGATTATCTATTTGATCAAAAAAGACATCACAATCTGCTTGGGAGAACTGTGAGGAGTATAAATTGGAATAGAATGTATAAGTTTCATTCTCCAAAATTTTAGGGTCGTCACATTCAATGCCATCAATTAACAGAGAAGATATAAAATTTCTTTTCTGTCTGCTCTTTTCTAAATTAAAAAAATATGAAGAATTTCTTTCCCCCTCCTCAATCCACTTGGCCCGTGAACGCACAAAAGCTCCTTCTGCTTTATTTAGGTAGAGCTGATCTAATTTAGTTTGCAACTCCATAAGTTTACTCCTTTCTTGGGTATTTAGATCATCTTTACTACAGCAATAAGTAATTTCTTGGAATAATTTACATTCATATTCTCTTTGCTTTTGACTTATGGTTTTACTGAATTGAATACTAAATTCTCTAATTTTGAATTTAATGAATTCCCATTTACTGGTATAGCCTACAATTAGATGATCAGCCATAATATCTTTTATAATTTTTCTGACTATGTCGCAGTAGTCTTCATTTTGTAAAAGTTTGGCATTGAACTTCCAATAAGTTCTTTTATTTGATTGTCTAATTTCCGATTCTAAGCACAGTTCAATAAAGCAATGATCAGATAGAGGTGCATTTGACATCACAACTTTTACAGTGTGCCTAAGAATGATGTCACTTCCTAGCCAATAGTCTATTCTAGATTTACAAGCTCCATTTGGTTTAAACCAAGAAAAGCTCTTAAATCCTGGATTTCTTACTCTCCAAATATCTGTCAAGTTGTTATTTATCAAAAAATCTATAATTAGGTTATTTTTTTGTGGTCTACCTGTCCTTGAGGGCCATCTATCAGTCCATTCATCAGGAGTCATGTTCCAATCACCACCCATTAAAATGTATTCTGTAGGGTATCGATCTTTAAGTTCAAAAATATTTGAAGTTATATCTTCTAACATAATTTTATTCTGACTTTCATTATTATATCCATAAACGTTGACTAAAATGAAAAACAAACTTTCAACTCTCATTACAGCAATCAACCAATGACCATTCAAGTCAGTCCGTTGTAGTACAAGATCCCCAGGAAAGTTATTGAATAAAATTGCTACACCCCCCGACCTCGTTGAGCCATGGCTAAACAGGATTTTGCTACCCCATTAGTTTGACCAAAAAGATACATCACTATCAGATGAATGAGTCTCTTGTAGAAAAATACAGTTTGATTTTTTACTTTTGCAGTACAAAAATAAGGCTTTTCTTTTAACAGATTCTCTTAAACCCCTAACATTTAAAGAACCAAAACAAATGTTAACATTCAACATGAACTATAGACAGAATATCACTCACCACGTGAGAAAAAGAAGGAAAAAAAGTACTAAATGCTGAGCTCCTTAGACCGCTAACAAGTTTCCACTATTTCAGTTTTTGTCATTTTTAGTTCTCCTGTCTTTCCTCAACTTTGCGTCCATCAATGAAGGCATGTGGACCACGAAAGTAGGCTCGTTTACCCGCACGTCTTGCTTCCTCCACCAGAGGCCATAGGCGCTGTCGATCTTGTATGTCCTCCTGCGGCAAACATCTCTGCGAAACTGATGCCTTCTTGCTTGCAGGTTGAAGAGTCTTTGGTGCGCCTCCACAACTCTTCTTTAATTCGCCTCTGTGTGAATAGAATAATGATGTTTCTGTTTCTGCCATCAACTCGTTTCCCTAAACGGTGGACAATATCAACGGCCTCTTCTAAGTTCAAGTCAGGGGCAATCTTCTGAAGCGTTTGCAAAACCTTCACTCTAATGTTTTCATCTTTGTCTTCCTTCATCCCTTTCAGTTTTAGGCACCACCTCATTCGGTAGCGCTCCTGTTCTCTCACTCTTCTTTTCAAGTCTTCATTGTCTTTAAGCAGCTGTTCATTCGCATTTGCCAGTTTAACAACTTTCAGTTTGCAATCAACTATCTCTGCAGCATTAAACTCTACAGCCTTAGCCAAGCTGGCAACCATAGCTGCACTTTGTCTGTTTTGTTCCTTGATATCCTCCAGTTGTGCTTCAAATTTTTTGTCAAGTCCCATAATGGCTTCAAAAATAGTTTTATTGGAGATATCGTCTTCCTTCTCTGAAGATTTTGTTCTTTTCTCCTCTGGCGGTTGTTTTGAAGGAGTTGGCAGCGCCGAGTCTGCTCCCCGTTCTCGCTTGTTTAAGCCCACGTTGGCAGCTTCAGTGTTAGCATAGCCATGGTCACTGACTTTAGCATGCGACGTCTTAACATTGGGGTTTGACGGCACAAATTGCAGCTTTGCATTCTTAATAACCTTTTGGGCATCCATAGTTATAATTCGAGTGGAAAGAGAATGAAGTTACTTAGTAAATTTTGCGGTCTTTCGGAGCTCCTGAAAAAAACACGACTGTTCAAGCCGCCATCTTGGTGCCTCCCGATAGAGCGATATAGTCAGAGGCCCTTTCTCAATTCTAAGTACGCAAGTATGTACTCGCGTTCTCGGCGAGACCGGATTTGCCGAGACCGCACGGGAGCACGGACTTGCCGGAAACGGGAGCACGGACTCGCAATTTGTACAATTGGAACACCGGCATACTTGATGATGTCACAGGTCCAGAGTTTTTACTGCCGTCCCCTCTTAATTTAACTGTGAGTAATATGTTATGAAGCTTAACTTTAATCACAGCCAAACCGGTTTACTCAGGAACAAATAAAACACTGAAATAAGCCAAACATTAACATTTAGAAGTGATCTAAGTGACTTATATATCATGTTTAACCTCAGTGGTGAAATCTCTATTAATAAAAATAGTGTACATGTACATACGTGTACATACCTTAATAAAAGGGGTGAAAACGATGTGCTGGGAGTCCGCTGTTCTCGCCGGCTCTAATGATCCTTGACCTCGCTGTCTGCTATGGAGCTGGCGGGTCACAGACGTCTCCGAAAACGTCGGAGCGCGTTTGGAAATATATGATATCTTGATAAATCGAGCAGATATTTGAAGTTTACACAGCTACATTCTCGCTTGAAATAACTTAAATGTTTATTTTGTGACCCAGAAAGAGTAATATTTAAAAGTTTTCAGCCCCGCTCGTCCGCCATTGCCGCGTTTGAGTTTTGGACGAAATGCATTCTGGGATATTTAGCTGTACCAAGTCCACACAACTCACCACCGATGCATGCTCGATAAAACGGGCGGAGCGAGAACTCGGCTTGATGCGTACTTCGAATTGGAACAGTACTTGGTCTCCGACTGATGACGTATCACGAGTAGACGAGAACGCAAGTACGCACATTGAGAAAGGGCCAAAATCTCTATGTTATCTCCTGAGAACAAATAATATGATGTGGGTGTGTCTGCAGGCTTCAGCACTGTGAGCATTAAACACAATAAAAGACTCACAAGTTCCTGCTCAAAGGTCAGCTGCCTTCAGATCAATCATTAACCTGCAGCAGGTTGTGGCCTGATGTGTTTGTAAGAGTTTCACTTTCAGGAGGAGAAGATTTAAACGAGTCACACAAATGTGAACTACAATGTCTGTGACACACAATTTAGTGCAAACTGCATGAAATCTGACCTGAAGAAATCCAGTCTTCTGCCTGTTGTGGTTGTGACAGCTGCTCGTAGGAGAGTTTGTTTGTAGGAGGTGGAGATGTTCTCAGATCAAGTGCGTAATCGTCTCTTTGTGTAGACGCTAAAAGCTGTGAGCCAAAACTCTCTGCTCTGAAACTCTTCACTCAGTCCTCACGCTGAGAGTTTAGAGGCTGAACTTCTTGTTCCTCCATAACACTTTTCATGAAACAGCAGAAATGAGCTTGTGTTTCTCAGCAGTGCGCACACAGAGAACCGATCCTCTCTGCTCAGTCTGAACAAATCAAAGTGAAACGTCAGTGAAAACACAGCTGCTGATCAAACTGTGTCAGATTAATGCCTCAATGTTTCACTGTGAGGTCAAAAAATACATAAAAAGGATTTAAAGAAGTAGGAGGCAGATTTTCACAATAAGAGCACTTTGTTTTTAATTCAGTTAATGTCAAACTGTCATCAACACCTCTGTGTTGTCTCCGTCTCTGAGCAAATTCAGGCATTACTCAAATAATAAAGGCTTTTTTTCACTATTATACTTTTCATTAGTCTCCAGGTTGATGATTATAAACAGAATTATTAAAGTTTTTATCATTTCAGGCTGAAAATCAACATGAATTTGGTTCTAATCAAAGAAGCTCCTTTAATGTGTGTCATTAAAATCCTCACACAGACTTAAAAAGGCGACATTAACATTAAAATAAATGAAAGAAGCTTCAGCTGAGAGCTTCATGCAGTCATCATCAGCAGCTCATAGCAGTCACAGCTCTTTATTACGCAGCTTTGCAGGAATTAAAGTGGCTGAAGTGTCAGAGTTTGTGTGAGAAGCTGCTTCATGGACAGCTGTACACACGTCTTTATTATTTCTTCATAAATCAAACACACAGGTTTGTCTGCAGATGATTTAAAGTGTGTCGTTGTGCAGTTAAAGCTGTTTGTGTGACGCCCTGACCTCCTGGGAATGAAACAGCCAATCAGATCCATCAGAGAGAGAGCAGGAAGTGTTGTGTGTTTGTGACAGAACAAGGAAACAGTGATGATGATGAACATAAAGGTCCTCTGATGTTTCCTGTTACAGTAACGCTTGTTCATCTGTTGCTCTCCTACACTTTCCTATAAATAAAGGAGAAAAAGTCCGTTTAGTTTCATTTCCTACAGCTCAGAGTTACACTTCACATTCCTGCTGTCACATCAAAAAGCTTCACTTTGGTCCAACATCTACATGTTAACATGAAACACAGACAGACTCAGAACATCTGGAACATCTGCACTTTGACCCAAACTGTTATAGCCAGGATATTTTATTTTATTTATTTATATTCTGCCTATTAGCTTAGCACAACAACAACAACAACAAAAAGGCGCTCTCTCACCCAGGAAACACGCAGAGAGAGAGAGCATCACCCTGTAACCATGAACCATGGTAACCGTAATGCTGCCGACTGGAACATAAGAACATCACAGCTGTCAATATATATATATATATATATATATATACATATACATATATATGCCTCTCCCCACCGCAGGGAAAAGGGTAACACCACCTGGGTCTGGGTGCAGTTCCCCCCTCCAGGGGCAAGGGTACCTAGACCCGGTTCGTAGAGTACGCTTGGGGAGTGTGATCGTGTGTACAACGTCTCTTTATGTCTGTCTCCACGTTGGTTGAGTGTGGAGTAAGTGCACATGAGAGCATGAGGGTGGGAATGGATGTTTGTATCTGTGTGTTCCTGTATGTCTGTGTCTATATGTCAGGTTGGGTATCAGACGCCACCTCTCTGGGGACATCTCGGGCCCTCCAAGGTTTGGAGGCCTATCTCCACCCACCACCACTTCAAGTATTTAGTATTTAATATTTAGTATTTACTGTCATATTCCCATATATCATTGTGATGTTGTTTATTCTATTATTCTTGTTCTCTTCTGCTTGTTTTCTTTTTTTTTTCTCAACAGGTGATCCAGGTGATCGATAGATGCATTTTTTTTCTGCCCATTCTGTTGGTTTTTGTTTTTTGCCCTTCTCCCCTGTCCCTCTTCTCAGCTGTTTCTCTTTCCCTCTTTCTTTCTCCCCTTCTTTCCTCCAGTCAAGTCTGTCCCGTATTCAGCAAGTGAAAATAAAATAAACAATAAAAGGTGAATCAAACGGACCATTATGGCAAGGCTGGGATGGTCAATTTGGTAAAGTAAATCCGTTGGGCATCTTTCTTTGCCTTTAGACAAGAATTCAAAAGAGCCAAACGGGACAGGCAGAAAAAAAAAAAATTTCTCCCCTGTTACATTCACATTTTCTCCAACATTCTCTCAACAACACAGTGTAATTTCATCATCAACATATAGCCTGTAACTACAGTTTTCTTCATACAAAATCTCAGTAATCCTGTGGTAGAGAAACATCATTAAGTTGTGTCCTGCTGTAAATCACATGATCAAATCACATGATTAACCATCGGCTGTAAAAAGAAATGTAAATGTTAGCTCTGCGCAGGTGTATACACTCTTTCAGTAATCTCTGTGAGCAACACAAGGTAGTGAATGACACACACATGGTAAATTCACAGACACAGAAAAATTTAAACTAAAAAGGTTAAATTTTCAGAGTTCACATAGTCATGTGACCCAAGTTTCCTCCTCTGGTCTCCTTCTGCTCCTGCAACAGAGACACACACAGAGATACATCCACACCTTTGTCAGGTGGGGGTTGACTTCACACAATGGTGTTAAGTCAGTCAGTCAGTTTACCATTTATTTTAAAATTCTTACTCATTCACTCAGTGATTCCTTCTTTTGCTGATTGTGGAAATTATCGTCGCATTCGTTTCCACGCTCAGCAAAACGACATCATTTCAAAAAGAAAAAGAATTTAGACTGGATTTCCTCGTTGAATCCTTTTGGACAGGAACTTGTTTCCTGATTGTCCCAAATAAGTGGCTTTCTCCTGAGCCCATTTTGTCACGGCCGGGCGGATCACACACAGTAATTCGGCGTGCCCGTGTGGCGTGCTGGCTAGACCCAAGCGCGGCAAGGCTAGCGGTGGGTTTGGAGCAGACACGCAGTTATTCTAGTAATGACCAGAGCACGAAGCGTGGCTTCGGAACGGTCGTTACAGACAGAGAGCGAGCGGAGCCGGGAAGAGAAAAAGGGTTGAAAGGGATTGTAACTCACAGTTGCTGAATCAGGCGGAGACTGACGTCGGCAGAGTTTCGGAGCTCCTGACATGAAGATACTGATGTCTGAGCGGCGAACAGGTGGGTGGCGTCTCTCTTTTAACCCCGGCCCCGTGATCAGCTGATCACAGCCGATCACCGGCTGACACATTTTAATTTTGGAGAAGCTCACTTTGCAACAGTTTTCTCGACGACGCTTCGATTCTAATCGTGCAGATCTGCTCAAACAGAGATCATCAAACAAAACTTTCAGTGCACCATGAAAGTAACAAAATAAAAGAAAGAAAATAAAGGAAATCAAAGGAAAGAAAGGCCTTGTTTAAGTCATGACACGTGTTCTTCATGCCAGGGGGATAAATCGTAACAACCCAATTGGCAGGTTCAACTTTAGTAATAAAAGACAAATCAACAGCCAGTTTAATCTCAAACATTCATCCAATCAGCCATACACACAACATACAGCATAACCCTGTTGTCTTAGCACATAATAAGTTTCTTCTCATGTAACTAATATGCATGTAGGGTTGGTATGGTTAATGCATCTTCAGTATGTTTTTGTGTTCCTCTCTCATCACACTTTCATTATTCTCATCACTGCTTAAACAACACACATCTCTCTGTTTTTTTGTTTTTTTTTTAAACTGTACTTTTCTCCAAAACAGAAAATAGCATTACAGCTGTTTCAGACTGAGAAACACCAAACTCTCTCCGTGCTATCATTCATCCACACAACTATTTTATTTCTTTTTGTCCACTGGGCAGGTGACATGCAGAATCACGTCTGCCCCAGCTGGATACCTTTTCACACACACCATGACGTCAAACACTCTCACACTCGCCGAATTGATCAGGAGAAAAACTTTCTTCATCTTCACACTCTGTTACAGAAACACCATATGGTTTGTTTTTTTTGTGTTGTGTCAGGGATGGATATGTGGTTGTAACGTTTGTGTTCACTAACTTTACTTTCTGTTTCCTACCCTGCCTAGTCTGTCTTGGACTCAATGCTGCTCCTAATATGCCTTTAATCTCTCCTCCACCTCTGCCTCTGCTCTCTCACACTCTTCTCTGGCTCTACTTTCTGCTAACATTCTTGCTTTTTCTAATGCTTTTCTACGGTGTTGTTCTAGAGTAGTTGCAGTGGATTGAGCTGTAGTTTCATCCTCAGGTTTCACAAGAACTTCTTGCAATATTGCTCTTTTAACATTCTGTGCTTCTCTCCTCTTCTGAGTCTGCTCCAGCCACCACTTAGCAACTGCTAACTGCAATTCCTTCCTCTGCTTCGCTTTACCTGTTTTACCTGCTACACTTACAGCTATTCTTTCTACCAGCATTTTACACTTAACTTCCACTAATGTCCCTTCAAATCCATATTTCTCACACCAACAACCTACATACTGCGTGCTGCCTGGTAAAACTTTCTGCATAAATTTTACATCTCCTTCTAAGGCAGACTTACACATTTTATTCTCCATTACAAGACAACAATCAGCCACACTCACGCAGACCACGTCTGGCCCGCACACACACACAACATAGGCCTATCGCTTGCGTCTGCACGCACAGCTAGCGCCTGCACGCACAGCTAGCGCTCTCTGTTGAAAACTCTCAAACGCCCCATATGGCGGAGAATTCAACCTTCGGACACTCTCTAACGCCCCCAAATGGCGGAGATTCCGGACACTCCTCACGGCGGAGCTACCGAACCTAGGTTATTTCCACGCCCCAAACGGCAGAGAAGC
Source organism: Maylandia zebra (assembly GCF_041146795.1). Classification (NCBI taxonomy): domain Eukaryota; kingdom Metazoa; phylum Chordata; class Actinopteri; order Cichliformes; family Cichlidae; genus Maylandia; species Maylandia zebra. The sequence continues at coordinate 8,500,019 of NC_135168.1, read as the reverse complement.
CTGTGTCTCTGTTACGCGGCTAGCGCGCTTCCGTTACCTGCGGTCAACGCAGGGTCACGTAGCCGCTCTCTAAGGCTTCTGTACTAACTGTTTGTTTACGTTCATGGGAAGAGTCTCTGGATCCCGTCAATCGTCATCCATCCCGAGGGGAGTTCAGGCGCAAACTTCCCGGCCTGGTGACAAAGCAAAGTGAAACACCAGGGCTTTACGTCAATCATCCCAGACGTTGCGGTGGCGTCCTCTCCCTCTCCTCGGTGGATGCAATGTGTTAGGCTCCGGCTCGGAGGACCAAATAAATGTTGGGTCTGTGTTTCCACAAACCCCGCTAATTCTAGAGACTTATTCATCATGAAGAAAACAAGACAGTCGATCGATCGATTACTTGTGCAAGGGAGGCCTCGTCTGTGTCCACCACGAAAATGACCCCGATGGTGGCCTCCTCTCGCTGCCTTTTATTGACAAACTTCAAACAATAGTTTACTAAACACCTCCCTTGCAACCCCCCTTTGGTTACAAAGACAAGGCACTGTATGTAAATGTATACACTGAGTGTGTATGTGTGTGTGTGCGCGCGCGCGCGTGCGTGCGTGTGTGTGTGTGTGTCAGACCTCCTGCTGACCAAAGGGTCGTAAACCCAGGAAGCTTACATCAAAAGAAACAGATCTTTCAGATAGGATGTATCTACAATAAAACCTCCCCCAGCACAGAGTGGTTGGAGAGGTGGTCAGGATCAAAGGAATGGCTTTGATCCTACTGCTTGAACTAATGCTGTACAAATTTAAGAAACACAATGGCAACATTCATCAGTTTTCAGTGAAAACGCCGTTTACGTGTGGATGAAAGGCGCAAACGCTCAGAAAAATCTGCGTTTTCAAAAATCCCGATGTAAGTGTGGGCGTGGCCTTACTCAGCTTTGATGCTGCCAACGTGGTCACTGGATAAAATGAAGTAACCGGTCAAGGCAGCAGTGGCAGAGCAACCCTTATATTCGGTTTCTCATGTTTAAAAAATACTCAGTTACAGCGTATGTTTAAACAGATGATCTTTGTAGGTGGGATCAACCTGCTCTCAGCAAGAAGGTCGTGGGTTTGAATCCATGTCTGATTCTCTCCTGGTACCCTGACATCCTCCCACAGGTTAACTGCTTCTTGCCTAATAACAGCTGGGATAGGGTTACACACACACAGTCCTGTTTTCATATCTCCGTGGGGACATTGATGTAATGCTTTACCTAACCCTAAAAACTGAATGCCTAACCCTAACCTTCAGCCCTAAACCTAACCACAACCTAATCGTACCTCTGACACTAAAACACCATGTTTAGTCTCAAAAACGCCTTCAAACTCTTGGCGACCAGTGGAGTCACGTTCCAGTTTCTGTAAACATGGTGCAAACACACACACGACCCTGAGCTGAAAAGATGGATGGATGTGTAAAATCCATATTGCTGCTGTTCACAGCAGGACTTTGTTTAGCTTCTGTTCAGAATGACAGGAGACAAAAAGCCCAATGGGTCATATATTGCACTTACAAATGAGAGGATGCCTCGCCTAGTCGTTGGCACAGGTTTTTCAGTTATCCTGATTTTGAATACATCTGTCTCTGTGCACCAGTTCACTCCTAGGACTCTTTCATCTGGTAGTGCATCATGTCTTGTTACCACAGCTGGAGTTGGTATACGGCGAGCTGTGAGAGGACAGAGATGGAGAACGCACATTTAACTCTTTAACAGGAGATACGTTACGACTAACAGACGACTGCTGTCTACATGATGTCTTTGCAGCCCTTATGCTACATGTTACACAACTTTTCTTCATGCCAACAAGACTGAGGTGCCACATAGTCGACACATACAGCTGATTATGATGCATGTTTTACTATTGCTATGTTCACATCATCTGCTTGGCTTTATCACTGAAAGCCTGGAGATCCTCTGACGTGTGCATGGCTGATGTGAAGTATGATTAGTCCTACATGACATCAACAACAGAGGCAGTGAAAGCTTTGTTGTTAACAGGTTGTAGGTAAAGTCAAATGTCTACTTCTACACTTGTGTTGGGTAAAGTTCTTTTCCCTGCAGCAGATTTATATCTGTGCTTTCACAGGGCGTGATGTGGAGCTCAGCGCTGAGGTGCAGGTCTCCTTGGAGACGGCATCCTGGCTGAAATATTATCATGCTTCCAAAACATTTCAGCTTTTATTTTGAAAGAAACAAGACTTGAAAACGAATCCCCTTCTTCCTCTTGGTCTTTGTTCTTCAGAGGAGTGTCACCTGGACAAACTCAGGGCTGTTCTAGAGCCTTTCTTATTATTTGACTCCATAGAAATAAAACTGAATGGAATCAAACAAAAACTCCCAAACAGCTAAAACACTTTGCTTTATTCTCTTTTTTAACAAATACGTTGAAGTCCATCCACAACAACACAGCTGAGATCTCCTTTGTAATCAAGTGTTTACATCCTTTGTACAGATCTGCATACAAAACAATCATTTACGTCCCACAGAAGTCTAGTTACACGTAACTATACAAGAACTGGTAAATGACAGAAACATGAGACACATGATCACAGGTGATAACAAAAAGAGAAAGAATTCATGTGTTAGTGATGTTTTTCAGCCCTGATGGCTCATGTTGGAGAAACAAGCTGAGGTACGTGGAAAGTTCACACACACAAGTGGGCGTGAGCGCACACACAGAGAGAAACACAACTGAAGCATCTGTTTGCTGTTTCTGCTTTCATCATCTCTGCTGCTGTGTCAGGCTGGGGTCTCTCAGTGACGTGGTTGAGGTGAAGTATGACGAGTATCCCTGATTCAGTCCATCGAGACAAAGGGCAAAGAAAGCTGTTGTTAACAAACTCTATGGTGATGTGGCGTTTAGCTCTGACTCTACGCTCTGCTGAATCCTTTGAACCTGCTGATCAGTAAAGCTCTACGTGCTGCAGCAGATTGACCTCATCTGTGTTCACAGGTGTGGACCTCAGCGCTGAGGTGCAGGAGAGTTTCATTCAGTTCTCCCTGCAAACAGCATCCAGCCTGGAAATACTGTCATCTTTCCCACAAATGGTGCTCTTATCTCAGAGAAGAAGTCTGATGTAAATAACTGCAATCAACAGTGATGTTCTGCACAGATCACTTTTCCATTTTGCTCTCTAGATGAGTCCCAGCTGCCTGACCTTGTGTCCAGGTGATCGTCTCACTGAGGAGCTTTTGTTCTGAAAATCTCACGTCCATCACCTGTTTCCTTTTTACTATCTCTGCTCTTTCTTTATTCACAATGCTCATAATATCACACAATTATATTCATCACCTGCATGTTTTTATCCAGCTGCTGTTAGAACCAAACAAATAAAAAGGATGAAAAGCCTGAAATCCTTTGATTTATTACATTTGAAACAAATATGAGAGCATCCCTAACAGCACAGCTGAGACCTTTGTTTTAATCAAGCCTTTGTATCGACACACTTGTAAAGATTCATATACAAAACATAATAGAATAAATCAATATAAAATACACATAATCACAAAAATGCAGCCATGTTGTGAGTTTGCATCTAAAACATGCATGTTTCCCTTTGTACAGGCAGATTTACAGCAGACAAAGCAACACGCTGATCGACTTTGACCGCTGCAAAAACAAAACACCCACCAAGTCTGAAGTCGATCAGAGGAACTGTTGACAGACTGACAGACAAACAGATGCTTGATTCATTAGTGCGATTAAATGTTCTTCTTTAGCAGCATCACTTCATGTGTTTGTGTTCCAGGAATAAAGGTCTGTTTAAACTGGACGTCTCCTCAGCATCACTCGTGCTGTCATGGTTTCAAAGCTGTGCAGAAAGAATCTGAGGGATGATACAGAGGTGACCAAAGTTACAAACATCCAGCTGTGCTGCAAATGTTTGCAGAGCTCCAAACTCTTTGGCTTTCTGCAGAGCAAGTATGGAAGAAGCACCTGAGCTAACTTCAGTTTAGACGATATGAGGAAAAATGCTGCTTCCCAAAGTTTCCTACAAGTATCCAGTTTATATTTAGAGAAGCGAAGGCTCTTTATCCTGACAACTACTCCCTGGTGGATCCCTGTCCTGTGACAGCAGCAAAGACTGTGTATCAGTATCATCAAAGCCACTTCAATAACCAGTGTTTAAAGCTCTCTAGCAGATGGACTTCAGTGGCAGCAGCCTCTGTCTGCTGTGTACAGAAGGTTCTCTGATGAAGCACACAGCAGATGCTGCACTACAACAGCAGCAGCAGCTCAGCTTCAGTTTGCTTCGACGCCCTTTTTGACCTGTGAAACAGCAGAAAATGAAACATTTCAACACCCGTTTGTTAGCGTGAGCTATTCTGCTGTTTTTCATCATTTCACAGGTGAAATAAAATCACATTTACTTCCTGTAGGAGTGATCGTGTCCAGCCTGACTGAGACCATGTGCTCCATCCTGCACAGGTAATAAACCTCTGACATGAAGGGCTGTCAAGTAGTTTTAGACAAATGGGGGTAAAAGAGACGCTAAAAGCTTAAAGAGAAACTACATTTTCTAAGAACTGTCTGACGTTCACCTCTCACTCTCAGAAAGTATACAGACTTTCTTTGATTCACTAGTGAGATAAAATGCATTTCTTGGACAACATGACTTTGATATATTTGTTTTCCAGGAGCAAAGGTCTGTTTATGCTGGCGAGTGATGCAGGCAGGAGGACTCTTTACACTGTGACTGACTAATCAATCTCTTCATCATGACTTCTGCTGTCATGGTTTTAAACCTGCGCAGTGGAGAAAAGAAGCTGAAAGAAGCTTCCTGCAAGTATCTGACGTGTTTTTAAAGAACTAAATCCTCCTCATCCTCACAGACACTCCCTCCTTAACCAGTTTCTTAAACTAGCTAACAGGTGGAGCGACACCACTACGTACCAAAGGTTATAAAGTTAACCACACAGCAGACACTCTCGGTGCGTCAGCTGTGTGGAATCAAGTTGTTCCTGCATTAATACACATACTGAAGTAACTGCCCTGAGAAAGGTGAACTGAAGCTTTGATGCTAAAGTTAAGAACCTTTTGTTCACACTTGTCACGGTCCCCATGCCTGCTCGGCTGGCCCTGTGTGGCTACATGTTATGTTTTGTCTTTTCTCTCTCTCCTCTCTCTCTGCTCGCTGCCTGGGCGGAGCTCATTGTGAGCTCCCGGCCTCCACCACCTGTAGGCAATCACCTGTGGCTCCTCACCCTGTTTGCTCCCGCTACTTAAGGCAGTGACTGAGAGCACCTCGCCGCTGGACTATTGAATAACGCTCGTCAGTGCTACTTTAGCCTCAGCCAGTTTTGAGCTCTGTCCGTAAAAGTTCCGTGCTAACCCTTGTTCTCTGTATGCAGATTTCTCGTGTTTTGGTTTGGAGACTCTGGACGCTTTTCCCGACCCCGCTCTGCACCCCTGGGAACCCTGGCCCCCTTCTCCCTCACCTGTATATAGTGCACCTGGAGTGTGTAAATAAACCTGTTTTTCTGAGACTTCAGTCTGCGCCGAGTCCTCCCTGCTCCTCCGTGACAACACTGGCAAGTGTTCAATGTTACCATTTATGCCAGTTTATTAATAAAGTACTTTTAAAAACAGCAGCAGGGCTGACAAAAGTGCAATAAAACCAAAAATCTATGAAACAGCAAATAATGAAATATTTTCATTTCAAGACCTTTTTATTAACTCTTCTCCGGCCTTTATAGCACATTTACTTGTCTTACACTCTTTCAGTTGATATGAGTGACCAATATCTAATTCATTAGCTCACTAGTGCTTTACTGTTATATTCAGTCTGCTGACTGAGATCAGGTGACATTAAAAAAATCGCTCGTGAATGAAATGTGAAAAGAAAAATCATTGTGATCAAAGCTCTCTTGTTTGCTCTGAGGCACTAAAGCTGCACAGGTAATAAGCTTCTTGGCTTTAAGTGAGGATTTCCATTCGTTTGCAAGCAAATGAAGAAACAAAAGTTTGTACGGACTTTAGAGCCCTGTTGTCCTCATGTGTGGACGTCACATTTTGGGATGTTTAGACCAAAATACAAAGTTTTGCTCCACAAGGACCTGATTTGCACTTACGAGGTCATTATCCTGCCTCTGTTCTGTCGACATTTAAAGCGAATATCCTCATATGTGGATCTCATTTCTCTCAGAAACAAAGTTCTGGTAATTCTTTGTTTGTACATGAATCAGGTCCCAAACAGCCCAAATAGCAAAGAGACTTTAAAAATGCATGAAAGAGTTCAGGTCTTAGGAGGTTAAAGCTCTAAAAGAGAAACTCCAGTGAAACAAGTTGAGGTGACCACGTGTGTCGTGTGTGTTGTTGTCACATGTTACTCTGCACGCCAGCAGGTGCCGACAGGTTAATCTGGCCCTGCTTTGTTTGTCCTTTTGGAGCAAAAAGCCTGTTTTTCTTGTGTTTTTAACTACATTTGATCATCACGTTGCTGATATCGTCTGATCTGCATCCCAACTGCTAAGTTTGTGTTATTTAGGTTGTTTCTTTGAATGTTTCTCTTGCTAACTGTCTGAGGTTCACCTCTCACAGAGTGAACATAATTCTGCCCTTGTAGGATTAATCTTTGTGGTTGCAAAACCGTCCATTTGTTTAGCAGAACTGACATGTTTCTGAATCCATCCCAGAGCCGAGGGTTTGTGTAAGTGGGTTTTTAGTGTGGGTTTTCGTGCTGGCAGGGAGGCAAAAGGTGATTTCAGTGTCTACTATATAAAGAGGCAGCAGCTTCCAGATCTTCATCTGTGTTCTCCTCCATCATCATTTCACTCATCACATGGCTTCACATCTCAGCCTTCTGGGAGTGGTGCTGTGCTCCTCATGGTTTCTGCTTCTGAAATCCCACCTCAGGCAGACTTTGATTTACAGGCAGCAACAGTCATCCATAATGGTTCTTATTTTACCGCCCATCTAGTTTCATAACCACATGTCCAACTTAGGGTTGCAGGAAGGGGAGCTTCAGTACATGTTCATGTACTGTGTTGTGTGATATACTACAAGTGTTTGTCCCATAAGTATTTGGACAATGAACTCTGCTGTAGCTGTGTCTCTGTCCAAAGTAAAACTATCAGGATGTGTTGAAGTGCAGAATCAGAGTTTTAATTCGAGGGATTTAACAAAAGAACTGCTTTAACTGCTTCCTGGCTGCGTTCAGCTGTTACTCACAGGGCACCACAGTGGGTGACTGTTCATGTGTGATTGGACACATTTTTAGGCCTGATGCCATTTCTGACACAACCCCAAAGAGATGTTTTGTCTCCTCCTGAGATTCAGCCGCTGAGCTTCCACTTGGTAGGCAAATGTGTAAAGAACTATATTCAGGGGCGTTTTTAGCCCGTTTTGGGGGGTGCTTCCCAAAATGGATCAAAGCACCCCCAAAGATTTCTTACTTTTTTGACAATATTTGGTGTTTGTGTGATACACTACAAAAAATATAGAAAGTATACAGTACTTGGTTGAGATCTTTTAACAACAGAAGTATAGATAACCCCCCTCCCAGAATGGTTTGTTCCAGCTCTCCCCTGCTCTGGCTCTGGTGCCCTTTGTGCCAGAGAGATGGTGGCTGAGACGCAGCAGAGCGGAGGTGGAAGTGCCTGGCTTAAAACAGGACATGTTAGCTGCATTTAACCTTCAGTTACTCTTTATATAGCTGGTAGGAGTCAGACCATGTTTCTGTTTACCTGAAAAACATTACACCAGGTAACCTGCTGGGTTAAACGTGTTTTCCGACGATGTTTGCTGCCCTACAATCCGTCCTGCTCTGTAGTGAAATCAGAGACATTTGACCGTCCTGTTGCTCCCATTGAAATGTATACAGCCTGTTTAAAATCTAAAACTTAAAACTGTCCGTAGCTGCTGTTGTTGCCACTGTCCTGTTAGAAAAGGAAGGAATGAGAGAAGCTGCTCATTTTGTCATATGTGCCGATATTAAACCCAAGGTACTTACCAGCTAACTGACTGGATTCCCATTAACCTTATAACTCCTGTTGTGTGTGTGTGTGTGAGGTTCATAATGGATATAAGGACGTCTTTTCAAAAGAAGCAGCAACATTCAGGTAAAAATGAAAGAACAAATGATCCGTCAATAAAGGATAATGTTGGATCAGTGTTTCAGTATTTATGTCTTTTATTTGATGTTCATGTGTTTGATTTTTTGCCTTTTGGTTGAAAGTACACTGAGGGAGGACTTTTTTATTAGTGATTTCAATAGTATTTTTTCATATTAATGTAATTTTTTCATCTAATACAATCTATTTGTGTAGCCACTAAGACTGGTGGACCTAAATCTTCACCTCCAAGTCCGTTCACATACAAGAGGAAGGGGAGTGAGCGGGTCAGCGCTCAGGGCACAGAAACTAAACTGGCTTAAAACACCATTTATGTCCATAAAAAAAAAAAACACAGCCAGAGTCACAAATACAAGATAAAATTCCCCGTATACAATAAAAATATTGTTGCAACCCGCTAAAAACCCTGCCGGCAGAAATAACTATACACTATTAAAACAAGGCTAAAACATGTTTTCCATATGCTAAAATTACCCTCCCACAGTCCCATAATCCCACAGTCAAGTCACACATGGGCGAGTGGTCCTTATATGAAAGAGACAGGAGAGGAACTTCTCTTCCAGTATGGTAAGACTCGTCAGCAGCAGACCAGGGAGGAGGCTCCTATCGCAGACCTGTCTCCTGCTGACAGCGCGTCGCCGCACAGTCCCGCCCCACTCCACACCTGAACACGGACTCCCTCGTCTCACCGTCAGATGCAGGCAGAGGGGCATCCCTGCCCTGTTGTGCATTGCAGCCATCGCCACCCACTGTTGCTGTTCCTGCGTTGGGAGTGGATCGCCGAACGACTCGCGGCACAGTCAGGCCGCAGTTCCTTCCACACACGTGCGGGCTTGCACGCGTTCCTTTTTCTCCTGCTCACCTTTCGTGCGTCGCTCCCCTTTTTGTCTCTGCGCTCACTATCCCCTTTAACAGGTCAACCTGGCGGCTGATAGGCCACCTTGGGGAACGCCCCCACCTCACAGGTGCCTACAATTGTCTGTTTAGTCCACAGTGGATTAAAGGAACATGGTACAACATTAACACACATAATATAAATATGAGGATAAAACCATGCCGTATAAATATCAATAAACAAACATGCAATATAAATATCACAATAAAATCATGCAAATAAAATCAACACTATGTACCAATACACAGATTGATAAAACATAAAAACACAAATTTCCACTGTGTGACATCTGCGTGTGATTATCAGTTCAAAGAGGGAGAGAGGAAAGAGGGGAAAGAACAAGGTCAGGGAGAATCAGGTAAGGAAGCAGACAGGGAGCAGTGACAGTTACAGCAGAAACTGTTAAACTGCTTGAGAGAGTTGATCACCAAACACTGATAGATTTGCCAACCTCGAGGTGAGGTGACGTTAAAATAAAAGAAACAATCTGCAGAGCCATGTTAGTCGTGTCTGCAGTGAAGAGCTTTTTATACATTGTACCATAGGCACAGTTGCCTCCATTTTTATAATTGTTTAAATTAATATTTTGTACATTTGTACATTTCAAGGACTCTATTTTTGGAGTGTATGTTTATGTTTATGTATTATATTATACGAACACTTTAAAAGTCTGTCCAAAAATCACTCAGTTTACTTTTTACTCACTATGAGCATCATTCATTATTCTCCCCAGTAATTAAGGTCAGGATATGTATGTTTTTATTCCAATCCATTCTTCTTTTGCAGCGTTTAAATAACCTTGATCAGATTTGATGGTTTTGTTACAAACTTTTCAAAAACTGTTTGATTAGAGTTTTTTTTTTTAATTGAATATTGATTTATTGATTAGCATTCAAATATCTCAGTGAAAACAATAAAGATCTACCACAAAGCAAGAAACCGAGACAAGGCTAATCAAAAGGTACTGGCTGAAGCATGTTTATTAAATTGTGTTAAAATGTACAAAACAGTGATGTCATGTTTTGAGACTTGATGAATTTAAGAATCTTATGATTTAATAAAGACATTTGCAGACTTGCACAGAGAGGGTAAAATTAGGATGACTGATAACGGAGACGAAGACAACAGACGACGAGGACAGGAAGGAACAGGGGTTTAAATGCACCAAGGAGACAGTCAGAGAGAACTTGGTACAACTGGAGGCATGTAGGGATGCAGGGACTGACAGAGACGGGGAAGAAGTCTCATCGTGACGAGTAAAGTTTATCTTGCCTGGCTGGGCAGCTCTCTGGGTGCTCAGCACCCCAAAGCTCTGATCCTAGAATCGCCCCTGGTTGAGACGCATTTTCTCTAAACACCGGGTCTCTGTGGCTTTTAAACACCTCAACACGCTGCACCAAAAACTGGTCCACCCCAAGGATCGGGTCCCCCGACACAAACAGAGTAACATAGTGTACGCTGTTAAGTGCAGGAGGATTGTCAGGATTTATACATCGGGGAAACCAAACAACCTCTGGCTAAGAGGACGGCACAACACAGAAGAGCCACCTCGTCAGGCCAGGACTCTGCAGTCTGTTTACACCTACAGGCCAGTGGACACTCTTTCAATGATGAGGATGTGACATCCTGGACAGGGAGGAACGCTGGTTTGAGGGCGGAGTCAAGGAGGCCATTTACGTGAAAAGGGAAAGACCATCTCTGAATGGAGGAGGGGCCTAAGGGTCCATCTGTCACATCTTACATGCTGTGACTGCAGCCATTCCCACATCTCTGTGAATGGGACTCATGGACATGGATCAGTGGTTGTTGATCAATGGTCATGAGAATTTGCATGATTAAGATGAAGGAACTGACCTCAGCCCCAGTGGGCTGGTTTCAGTCATTATGCAAATGTCCTGTTTATAAGATTGAAACCTGCAGCTGAGACTGAAGACGTCACCTGATGATGACGACACGTTTCTCCCACAAAACGCTGCGTCCAGATGAACAGAACCAACTTTTGGAGACTCGTCTCTTGTACTGACTCACAGTTTTGTGTCTCTTGCAGCTGTTTCATCGGGCATGTTTGTTGTGACCCAGAGTCCAGATGTTTCTGTCATGGAGGGAGAGACCGTAAGCATCACCTGCTGCTGGACAAGAAAGTTTGAAAGATTCAGAGTGGCCTGGCTGAAAAATCAAACAATAATTAAGAGAGAGACCAACGCAAATCAATCTCCAAGTGTCTGAAAAAGGAGGCAAAGACTCATCTTTGAACATTTCAAACATCAGAGGATTCAGGAACACACATCTGTAAAGTGACTGTGGAGATTCCATCTTTAACTGTGTCTAAAGGAAATGGGACCATCATCACAGTCAGAGAGAAGACGGTGAATAACAACAACCACACAGACTCCAGTGAGTGAACACGTTCAGTTTGGTGACCAACACGCCTCCAAAATATGTGAACATGTCACCTTTTACAGATTAAACGCTGTCACATGAAAGTCTAGTCTGTCACGTGTCTGTGCTGTTACCGTACACGTGGCAGCCTTTGGTCGTCTGAAGGGACGATTAATAAACATTGAATCCTCCAAACCAGAGCGATGAAACTACCTGAACGTCTGTCAGCTGAAAACCTTCAAACTTACAGACGTTTGTGACGACTGGCTTAGAAAAAACTTTACAAACTTGTTCAGCGTTTTTGGTTTTGTTTTAAATTTATGTGATGATTCCAAAAACACTGCTGATTAAAAATGAATGATTGACTTTTGACTGATTGTCTCATTTAATGAATTAATTAATACTTATCATAGTAAACTCCTCTGGGTTACCATAGTAACACGACCAGTAAAGATGCTTTGGCATGCAGACTGGAGCAGCAGGGATCAAACCACCTGTCACGGCTGCACAGCAGTTGTGTGGTGTATTGAAAAAAGGATCCAAAATGCAGGTACCGGCTGGGGTGCGAGTGAGTGTTTATTTACAGCGGTGAGAAGGTGACAAAACAGGAAGAGCAGAGCGGGGAGTAAACAAACCTAAACTGGGAAAACTAAAGAACAAAACTTAAACCAAACACTCACGGGAGGAGGAGCGAAATGCACAAAGAGAGATGGCAGAGAGATGCAGAATGAATACCAGGTAACAGAATAATGCAGACTGACATGGAACTAAACAGACGACGCGACAGAGAGCACAGGAAAACACAGGGCTTAAATACACGGGGAGTAATCAGGGAATGGGCCACAGGAGGGAGACACAGCTGGGAGCAATAAGGCTAACGAGACAGGGGAGAGGTAAAACTGAACACACTGACATGAGACATGAACTTTCAGAATAAAACAGGAAACTAACAGACACAGAATCAGACAGGACACTGAACATGACAGGCAGACTCATGAGCAGACACAATAACACCATGGACAGACAGAGGGAACACAGAGAAGTGGGAGCAGGCAGGCAAAGAACAGAAACCTAACAAATGGCAAAATCACAACAGAATACACACTCGGAATGAACAAAAGCATAAGGAAACACAAAACACTGAGTCCTCAGACTCAGGACCATGACACCACCGACCTTACTATTGTCAGGTGACCTGCTCCACCTCCTGAGCCCCACTTCTCATGACAAATGACTTCCTTTTCTTTTATTCTCACTGACACTTGAGGATTGATCATGTTTGATTAGAGCTGCTGCTGATTCTGCAGCCACAGGATGTGCCGAGGCTCAGGGAGGGGCAGCCATGTGACCAGTTCGGCTGAGAGAAAGAAGACATCAAAGACGTGCTGTGGAGGAGCCAGATATGAATAATAACTCATGATTAAACACGTAGAGGTGTATTAACACAAAGTGAGTGAAGAAGAAACACCCAGTGCATCATGGGAGTCCCCCAGCAGCCTACACCTATTGGGTGGATGTTACATGTACAAGATTCAAACTTGTGATTTGAACTAAATAATTTCATGTTTCTGTGGTGAACATAATTAAATCATGTAGCATCTGCATGAAATTCAGCAACTTAATTCTTGTTCTTGTTGAGATGACAGGATACAATCTAGTCAGAGTGGTTCGTTACCTGGACTCACGAAGTTCACAAGATCACATTAGATGTCAAACTGCAGGAAAATCACTGGAGTTTTCAGCAGCAGACAACTACGCCCACAACAACAGATTTCTTTGAGTGTAACTAAGGGAGGATTCAGGGTCACCTGGTCCAGCCCTAACTATATGCTTTAGCAAAAAGGAAAGTTTGAAGCCTAATCTTGAAAGTAGAGATAGTGTCTGTCTCCTGAATCCAAACTGGAAGCTGGTTCCACAGAAGAGGGGCCTGAAAACTGAAGGCTCTGCCTCCCATTCTACTTTTAAATACTCTAGGAACAACAAGTAGGCCTGCAGAGTGAGAGCGAAGTGCTCTAATAGGGTGATATGGTACTATAACAGGCGTCCCCAACTCCTGGACTCCGGTCCAAATCCAGACCCCAAGAGGATTTTGTCCGGATCACAAAGCAGTTTCTCATTTATTGCGTAGTTGGATAGTTTCTTCCTGCCGGCTGCCGTGGCTGACTTTTGAACTGGCGCGACACGCAGCTATGCAGGTTAGCATCATGCTGGTCCACTCTCCCAGCCAGCTGTTGGCAGTAATGCACCACCAACTGCCAATAAAACGACAAAGAAGAACAAGCTATGTGGGTATGTGAGTTGATAGGTTACTATGTTGGGAGCTTGCTGAGTGGATGAGTAAAAGAAGATGGCTTTGTCAAAAATACTTATAAAGTTATCAAGAGTGGAAATCTGAAGAGCTGTTATGAAATCAAACATAAGAACTTCAACCAAAGCTGTGCGCCTGGGTCTGACGGTAGAACAAGAAGAATAAATGAGGTATGAGCGGCTACACGGCTGATAACAGTCTGTGACAGCACAACAGCATACGAGTGTTCACTGTGAGCACGGTGGACTTTAGGAGGACACAAAAAGACTTTCACTGACTGGAAAATGATAAAGAGTGAAAGGAAGCTGCAGCAGAAACACTTTTTAGTTTGGAAGAGAAACAATGTAACACTTCTAGATGGAAACAAAGTAAAGTGCAACAATTTACCTTCAATAAAAAATAAATTACATCCTTAATAAAACTATAAACATTTGAACCGTTTGATACTGAAACATAAAATGAAATAAACTCCATAAACAATCAAAATGAATTCAAACTGATCAGCAACATTAACTCAGGAGCACAATATATGAAACACTTTAACCTACAAAACAAAAACGAATCAAACAGTTTGTGCTGATTTCTTTCTTTGATCAAAATAACAAAGTCAGCATTAATGGCTCCGACGAGCACGTTTTGCAGTGCACAGCTTTTCAAAGCAGCTTTGAAGCAGGATCCTGCAGCTCTCAGCTCCTGCTCAGTGTTTAGCTGGGACCTGGACTTGGTCTGCAGCAGCAGCAGAGAAGCCTCACAAAGATGAGACTAAAGGAAGAAGAACGCCCAGAGCCTGCTGCCCTCAGAGTGGATACTGCTTCTCTACACTCAGCCAGAATCCACTCAGTGTCTGTGATGTGAACTGCAGTCTCAGTGTGGAGTCAGACGTCAATGAACTGGTTCTGCTCTGCAAAGCTGAAACCAGTTGGAGCTGGTCATGCTGGGAACTGTTTTCATGGAAGTCCTTTTAAAAGTATCCCATCAGTGATGAAATATGCTGCTTGATATATGGAGTCACTGAGGCGGCATCATCGTCAGTAGTGTCAACAAATTCATGCAGGTTCTCCAATGAATCTGTGTCTCCTTCATCGAGTCTCCTGCCCCACACTGCAAGCTTTCCAGTGACAGAGCTGATCTTGTGACCTGAGGGAGGTTTTTATCTTTCCCTTGAAGCTGTAGATTTACTTCATTTCCAAATATGTCACACAGGTAGGCCAGTTTTGCCAGGAAGCTCTCATCACTAACTCTGCGACTTCATACTTGTGCTCCTGCTCCAAAAACATCTGATCTGCTCTCTGAGCACAAAAACTCAGGACAAGACTTTTCCTGGTGACAGCCGCCTGGCTTCACTGTGAAACAGCACAGCTTGATGTTCGGCTACATCTCCTCACAGACAGCAGAGACACTCTTGTTTTTACTGGTCTGGTCTTTATAAAACCGACTAAACCAATAATTTCAGTCATAACCTCACTGAATTCAGAGGAAAGCTGCTCTCAGTGTGAAACACTCCAGCAGAGGGCGCTGTTAAGTCCTTATTGTAACACAGTTACTGTGTGCAGTTAGACTTCATACATAATCTGCACTTATTTCCATCAGACATGCTGTCAGTAAATGATTGGTTTCTATTGATTCTACTTCCTGTTGACTCGTTTGATGACAGTGAAACAATCACAGCTGATTGTGTGATGATGTAAACTGTCACTGTTACATTCAGTGTGTGTGACATAATGTTAGTGCAGGCTGATAACAGCCTGGTTCTGTTAGAAACACATGAACGTGTCCATAGATCAGTGTGTGTTTAACATGAGAGCTTCAGCCCTGCTGATGTGTTAAATAAAGACATGCAGGAAAACTGATGAGACTCTGAAATAACTCTTTATATTTATAATGTAACTCTGCATCAAAAGAACAACAAAGGATCCCAGACAGGTTTCTGTGAACAAAGACCATTCTGATGTTTCTGTGTTTCTAACACTTTGACATTATTAGTAAACAGACTGCAGTGAGCAGCATTTATAAAGAGCTTCTATATAAAGATATGACAGCTGTTTGACAAGTTTATCACTCTGTGTTTGGACCTGATCAGTCCAGCTGTTTACTTGAAATATGTTCATTTTGGGGTGGGTACAGTTTCCTCTGCGGTGGGTAGGGTGGGCTGCCCCGGGTCCTGTGGGGCTTGGCAGTGCTACCGTAGGCCGCGGTCTGGATGGACCTGGGCTCCCTTGCCTTGGTGGGTACCAGAGGACGGGGGTGCCTACTGGGGTCAGCGGGGGAGCTGGCCCTAGGGAGGGGCATCCTCCCCTCCCTCCTTTTCCTCCCCATCCCCGGCTACCTCCCTCTTCCCGCTCCACCACACTCACCCATACAGGTAGGGCCTTGGGGTGCGGGTGTGTCACAGGAGTGCAGGTGAGACATCCCCCCCCCCCCGTCCCCTTCTGGCCACCTGTGCCTCAATTTTATCTCACAACTTAGACATCCACATTACTTACACTCTCATAACACACACATATATATAGGGCCTTGAGGGTGGGCACGTTAACGGCGTCCAGTGGACGGTCTGTGTACTCAAACCTACCTCTGGCGCTGGTGCCCACCTCTCAATTTTAAATCCATGTAGACATTGAGGGTTCTCGGGAGGGGCCATGCTAACACCTGCTGCTCTCTGGCAGCAGCACCATTTTTTAGTTTTAAATGCACTTTAGAGCAACACGCAGCAACACTACACATGAGCGGGAGGAGGGAGGTATGGGGTCTTCACACACCCCCGTTCTCTGCTAGCCATCGGGGCGGGGGGGCTGGGAGGAGATGTTGGCTGTCCGATTGGCCTCCCTGCTGCTGCGGAGCCTGGGACGGTCTGCTTGCCTCCACCCCGGGGGGAAGGGTAACATCTCTTGGGTCTGGGTTCTGCTTCCCCCTCTGGGGGCGAGGGTACCTGGACCCGGGGTATAGAGTATGTTTGGGGAGTGTGATTGTGTGTACATGTCCATTTATGTCAGTCCTTACGTTGGGTGAGTGCTGAGTGTTTGTATATGTGTGCATGAGGGTGGGAACGCATGTTTGTGTCTGTGTGTGCCTGTTTGTCTGTGTCTATATGTCAGGTCGGGTCTTAGACTCCACCTCTCTGGGAACTCCCAGGCCCTCCAAGGCCTATCTCCCCTCACCACACTCCCTGTTGGTGACTGATGCCCTCAGGGGTCGGTGCATTGGTGGTTCTTGGTGTCCGGGGCTGGGCGCTCAGGTATGTACCGGCTCACTCCCGGTGGCTACCTGGCGGGGCCTGGCGCCTGTTGCTCGGTCAGGCCTCCTCCGGGGTGTGGGGGGCCCTCGGGCCTCCGGCCTCTGGGCCTGCGGCTCGGTTCACTCTGGCACAGCCGGCTGCCGGCGGAGCCGTTGGGCACGCTGGTGAAGCCCCCTCTAGCTTCTGCTCGGTGGCTACTGGGTGACGCCTCGTCTGGGGATCCTCAGCCCTTCCCATGAGGGTGGCACAGATGCCCCTCCGGTTGTCCTCCTTGGGCTCTCGCACTCTGGGGCCTGGATCTCCTCCATGCCTGTTTCATGCCCTGGGGGACGGGGCTATGGCTCGCTACATCCTCTTGCAGACCATTACATGTGGAAACCATTTGAATACAAGCGCGCTGATCCACACAGGTGTGCACACGGGTGTTCACTGCTCGTAGACTTAAATTACACCTTTCTTGGCTGCTACTTCAAAGCACATTGTGCGCTGTCTGTCCTGCGTGCTGCACAACACATTATTTGACCACAAGTGTCTGTGAAGGTTCTCAGTCATCCAGGTCATCGTAGTCAAAGGAGCCTCTGTCAGCTAGAGCTGGGCGATAGAACGATAACGATATGTATCGCGATATAACTTTTACTCGATAGAGAAATTAAGCTATCGCGATAGACCTCGCCGCTCTTGTCCTCTTAAAAATAAAAATAAAAAAAAGGTCAGCCAATCCAAATTAAGTAGCGCAGAGCCGAACCAATCACAGCCGCAGCGTCACGTCACGTGACTTGTTACGTACAGCACAAGTGCCAAGCCGCACGTGTGTTTGTTTGGGAAGCAGCCAGTGGGTAATGGAGGAAATGAGTGTGCCGACTAGAAAATTCAACCGAGCGTGACCGAAGAGAAAACAGATGATGGTTCCAATGCCGGAGAAATTCTCGAACAGAAGAGCCACAGAAGCTCCATAGTGTGAAGGTATTTCAGCTATTTCAAGTCTGACAAAAACAGAGTAGCGTGCACTGTAAATTGTGCCGAAAGCAAGTCTGGAAATACAATAAACTGGTGCATGCGTCACACTGTGCGCCACGTTATTGTTTCGGTGAAATGAATTTCTACAATACTGTTAATTCTACTCTCTGCAGTGTTTAAATGCTTACATATACACACAGTTACTGTCCCTCCACACATACGACTCGGTTCTGCTTCTATGCCCCAGCTTTGTTTACTTTTTCCCACCGAGGCTTCTAGACTTCTGATTGGCCAACATTTCTGCACGGTTAGGAATCTAGCTCCACCTGCTGCTTTGGCATGTTCATAGCAGCGTTTTCCTTCATTTCTGCCTTTATGTGTGGACGGGATTATTTTTTAAAACGAAAACGGAAAATCTCCGTTTTCAAAAACACCCGTGTACGTGTGGACGTAGCCTCAGTCTCTGACTGGAAGCGCTAATTCGTCATTCGGCTTTTGTCAGACTAAAGTAACTGTTAAAACTGTTTGAAAAGCTAAGCTATACAACAAGGAGAGATTGAGAATTTCCTTTTAGTTCTCAGTTTATTTGATATTGACAAAAGTTAGTCATTTTTGTCTGTTCTTCTGTAAAACAAACTAAGATTTATTTTTAGAATTAATATTTTGTTTCTAAGTGGAATTGACAGTTTAGTCTGTTTCGTTTGTTCTATTTTGAAACTTAAACACTTTAGCGGCTGCCTTTTGTGTAGTTTGCAATATTTGCCTTTATTTATCTGAAAAAGTCTCATGTTCCTTAAGTACATCTACCCTGTTGAACTTATTATGGGAAATAAATATTTAAATCAAAACAAGCTGCTGATTATTTCACATTTTACTTGTGAGCAACGGCACATTTAAATCTTACAAATATAGTTATTTGGCTTATATCGTGATAGATATCGTTATCGCCTGAAATGAAAAAAACATGTCGTGATATGAAAAAATCTCATATCGCCCAGCTCTACTGTCAGCAAAGAGGCACAGAAAAGAAGATCAGACACCAGCGAGGGAGGATAAGAAGGACAGACGCAACAACATTGTCATCCCCTATGTAGCCGGTGTATCAGAAAAACTCAGGAGAGTTTTCTCCAAGCATGACATCCTGGTGTATTTCAGACCCAGCAACACGCTCAGACAAAAACTGGTTCACCCGAAAGATAAAACGCCAAAACACAGACTTAACAATGTGGTGTATGCTGTACAGTGCAGCGAGGAATGCCCAGACCTCTACATTGGAGAGACCAAACAGCCACTTCACAAGCGCATGGCACAACATAGAAGAGCCACCTCCACAGGACAAGACTCAGCAGTCCATCTGCATCTTAAGGACAAAGGACACTCCTTCGAGGATGCCAATGTTCACATTTTGGACAGAGAGGACAGATGGTTTGAAAGAGGAGTGAAAGAAGCATCTATGTCCACTGTGAGCGACCATCTTTGAACAGAGGCGGGGTTTACGAAACCAACTCTCTGCCATCAATAATCCAGTTTTGAGATCCCTTCCCAGACGCCTTAACGCCCACTCACATCCTGGGCCATCTGATCTCAGGAATTCGCATGATAAGGTGGGGCCAGGTTTCACAATGAACTCACCCGAAACTCTGGCTGATTGGGACCCACACCCAGTTTCACACCTTGGCTCAGGCGATTAGAGGATCATCAGGGGGTCCTTTTGTCCCTCTGTGGGGGGTCACTCCCACTAGGTTTATATCTGGGACTCTCCACCATTTGACCTTAGAACTGAAGAAGCTTCTCGGATGAGAGGTGAAACGTCTTCAAGCAACTTAAAGAAGTCCAGACGCTTTTCTTTGCAAGCTCCTTTGACATTTGACCACAAGCAATCTTTTCTGGTTTGACGCCGTCTTTGTAGCCAGAAACCAGCTCTCTCCTCGGCTTCCTCCACTACACGCTTCCCCACGCCAGTCTCCTCCGTCACTATAAAGGGGAGAGTCATGAGCTCCATCACCCTCACCTGTGCCGTCCAACGTCCCGCCACCAGCCTCCACTGCAGCAGGCCAGAGACCACACCCCTGCCACAATAAGTAAAAGTATATCCTTGCTGTACCCTTAATGCTAAATGTGCTAAATTAACCGCTGCCTTTGCCCCTTTGGGATTATTCTTATGTCACTGGGATGTTGACCTTTGACCTTCACATTAGAGAGATGGGCAGACATAATTAGTGTATGAATTTTAAAGTAACAGGTAATAAAGAGAGTGTAGCAAATGTAGTCAGGTTTATTACTCTGTATCACACATGAGTGCCCGAGGGAGGCGGGGCTGACTGGGGAGACACAGGAAACAGAGAGACAGGGCTGACTCGACATGAAACGATGAAACGTGGGACACGGGAACAGAAACTAAACACAGGCTGAAATGAACACTGAGGGAGGGAGAACTAAGATTACTGAGAGCCTGATAAATAAGAAGAACAAAAACCAAGAAAAACAAGAGTCAAAGAAAACCAAAAACACAAAGCATTGGGCCAGGACCCACTGCTGTGACATTTATATGTGATAAAAACATTAAAAACTGCTCAGATGTTGAAATCTTTCTACGTATACTTTAGGTTCAGCTCTGCAGCCTGGCATTTGGTTAAGCATGATTCAAACATTTGATTTTGTTTAACTGGTTTTAATTATAGTTACTTTTTGTGAACATTTGTTGCAGCATTTAAAAATACATCATTTATTTTCAAACTTTTGTTTGATTTAGAGCATCATATTTGACCAACGTAAATGTTTTAATTTCATATAAAATAACTGAAGCAGTGAACTAAATATCTGAAATCTTTCCTTCCTTAAAAGTTATAATCCTACTTAAGTTATAGTGCAAACGCTTAAGCAACAAATATACTTGATGCTAATTAATTAATATTTCCCTTTGATGTTGCAACTATGCGGTCACTTCTGTCTTTAAACAAAATAATATTTTCCAGTTACAGAAATCATAAAGTCCAAACTAAAGTGCTACTGTTGCTATATGCATTTTATATAAATCATGGATGATGGTCCTGACATGAAGGAAGAGAAAGTTACAGGTTGCATCCTTTGACTTTGTCTCCGTGCCTTTGGGCGATTTTCAGAAGGACAGATGTTTCTGTTCAATTCTTAAATCAATTTTTTCAAACACAAACACTATTTTAAAGCTTCTAGAGAGTAAAATATTCATGATAATTATAATAACAATAATAAAAACAAAAGCTCTCAGATCCATCAAACCAAGCAGCAGAAAGAACAATAACTGAAGAGAAAACTTTAACCTTGTAGACTTCATTATGTTCCAGCTGCTCTACAGACGCTGTGACCTCGAACTTAAGCAGGTCGTAACATATGTGCAGCTCAATAACAGCTCAATGCTCTCCGCAGGAGTAGTCCAGCAGTAGAAATCAGTCCAATAACAAGGTGTGTAACATCTAGCAGGGTGACAGAAAAACCCAGGGTAACTTCTAAGGACCTCAACGTCTCTCTCACATTGTGTTTTTTAAACATGCTTCCATTTGTCACTTCAGTCTTTACTCTGAAATACAGGAAGAGAAATCATGGCTGAAACAATTTCTCATGAAACCAGGGGTGTGGTCCAACAGTCAGTTTGGTGAGGAAGGTTCCTAACTGAGAGAAGTGACCCAGAAGTATCTGTGTAGCAGCCACAATGAATCCAGACCATGAGCTTTATTAACTGATCAAAGTCTCTTCTTTCATCTTCTGTATCATTTAGTTTGCATTGGTAATGCCCATTATTGTAATGCTTTTTTAAGACGAGCAAAACTTTATTTCACTTTGGGTTAGCTGGGATAAGTGATGGATGGAGGGAATTTTACTTCAGCCACAGAAATCCTAAACAGGAAGGAGGAGCAGAGTTACAGTGGATCACTATCCAGCAGGGAAACAAGGTTTATTTCAATTTCTTGGCCATGAGTGAGATTTACTGAGTGGGCAAATTAGGGAGACGACACCATCAGATCCCGAGCCCTCCATGTGTTAATCAAGAGACGGCTGCTGTGCTACATCCATAAATAATGAATAAATTAGGAGCTAAAGCTGAAAGGACAGTTTATTTGTACCATCTTCACGTGAACACATTCAAGAACATCACAGATGAAGAAACATTAAAAATTTCCACACTACATAAAGCAAGAAAAATAGTTTTTCTTTCAGGTGGTTTCAGAAAAACAGAAACATCAAACATCTCCAAGACTCTCTTTGAAAGAACTAAAAACCTTTGTTCTCATGGTCCAATCATGAGTGAACTCCCCGATGAAGCCTTGTGTGCTAAAACATGTCAGAGTTTTAAAGGTTAAACATGAGTTTCCAAAACGTTTTGCTGGAGAACAATGAACTATTTGACTGAGTTTCAATCATTTACAGACGAGCAAAACCAGGACAGAGAAAAAAGGACAAAACTGACTCAGTAAAACAACAGAAAAGAAGATCCCATGTAGATCTGTATTATGTAGAAGTTCAGCCCAGCAACCAGTTCAGTTCAACACAAGTTTAAATGATTCTATCTGAACTCTGTGGAGCCTGATCTCAAGCTTTTTGAGTCTGACACAGAAACCAGAGGATCTTTCTGTGTCTTCAGATTCACTGTGATCCAGTGATGGGAGTGATTTCAGCCCTGAGTGATCGCGCTGATGTTTGCACAGAGCAGACAATGAGGTGAATGTTTGGGCACATTGGTAACAGTGAAACAGTTTATTAGTAACGTGGGATCGTTTGTGTTCAGAGTATGAACTGAGATTCCTGAAGCTCTTGTCACACTGGTCACAGCTGTAGTTTCCTTCCATGTGTGCACGTTCATGAAGGTTACGATGACCTGACTTTGAGAAGCTTCTCTCACAGTGTCTGCACTTGTGTGGTTTCTCTCCTGTGTGGACTCCTTTGTGTGATTTAAGCTGACTTTCAGTGGTGAAGGATGACCCACACTGATCACAGAGGTGCTTTTTAACCCCACTGTGAATCAGTTCATGTCGTTTTAACTCACTTGGTGTGGTGAAGCTTCTCCCACATTCTTTGCAGTATTTCAGTTTGTCTCCAGTGTGTCTACGTTGATGTACTTTTAGGGTCTTTTGCTGACTGAAAGTTTTTCCACAGAGGTCACAATGAAAGTCTTTCCCACCACCACAGTGATGACAGGGTTGAGAACTGGATCCATCTGTGTCGCTCTGCTTCTAAACAAAGACACAAAGACAGTGTAAGTCAGTCCTTCAACATTTGTATCCTGAACGTCGCCTGAAATAAAGAGCATCTCTGCAGACGTCCAACTACATTTGACTGTTTCAGTTAACACACTCAGTTTACTGGGCTGCAATAACTACAATACTACCACCATAATACTACAGTAATACTAAAATCATAACTGAAAGGAAAATCTGAATAATCACTCAGAGCTGCTTTTCCATGCAGTAGAATTGCTAACATGCTAACACAGTTTAATGAGCAGAGTTGTTCCAAACAGTCAGGCTAAAATGACAAGATAACAATATAAATACATACCTCACAGTAGCTGCACTTGTAGAGTCTCTTTCTGGTGTGGATCTGTTGGTGTCGTCTCAGGTGACGTGGAGTTTTAAAAGTCTTCTCACACAGGTCACATTGATAAGGTCTCTCCTCAGTGTGGGTAAACATGTGTTGTTGTAACTGTGCGTCTGTTGTAAAGTATTTGCCACACTGTTCACAGCAGTACACATCATGTCTGGTGTGAATGCGTAGGTGTCTATTTCGGCTCTCTCTCTGGCTGAAAGTTTTTCCACAGATGTCACAGCTGTATGGCTTAATTCCAGAGTGGGTAACTAGATGACTCTGTAAGCTGCTACTACGAGTAAAAGCTCTGCCACACTGATCACAGCTGTACGCTTTAACTCCACTGTGGATGAGTTGGTGTTTTTTTAGGGAACGCTTCAAGGAAAAAGACTTTCCACACAAGTCACAGCTGAACGGTCTCTCTCCAGTGTGGATGACCTGATGTTGTTTTAGTGAAGCCTTCAGAGTAAACTCCATCCCACACTCGTCACAGCTGTATGCCTTAATTCCAGAGTGGGTAACTAGATGACTCTGTAAGCTACTACTGTGAGTAAAAGCTCTGCCACACTGATCACAGGTGTATGCCTTAATTCCAGAGTGGGTAACTAGATGACTCTGTAAGTGACTACTGTGAGTAAAAGCTCTGCCACACTGATCACAGGTGTATGCCTTAATTCCAGAGTGGGTAACTTGATGCCTCTGTAAGTGGCTACTGTGAGTAAAAGCTCTGCCACACTGATCACAGCTGTACTTTTTAACTCCACTGTGGATGAGTTGGTGTTGTTTTAGGCAACGCTTCCAGGAAAAAGACTTTCCACACAAGTCACAGCTGAACGGTCTCTCTCCAGTGTGGATGACCTGATGATGTTTTAGTGAAGCCTTCAGAGTAAACTCCATCCCACACTCATCACAGCTGTATGCCTTAATTCCAGAGTGGGTAACTAGATGCTTCTGTAAGCTGCCACTGTGAGTAAAAGCTCTGCCACACTGATCACAGCTGTATGCCTTAATTCCAGAGTGGGTAACTAGATGACTCTGTAAGCTGCTACTTTGAGTAAAAGCTCTGCCACACTGATCACAGCTGTATGCCTTAATTCCAGAGTGGGTAACTAGATGACTCTGTAAGCTGCTACTGTGAGTAAAAGCTCTGCCACACTGATCACAGCTGTACTTTTTAACTCCACTGTGGATGAGTTGGTGTTGTTTTAGGCAACGCTTGAAGGAAAAAGACTTTCCACACAAGTCACAGCTGAACGGTCTCTCTCCAGTGTGGATGACCTGATGCTGTTTTAGTGAAGCCTTCCCAGTAAAACCCTTCCCACACTCGTCACAGCTGTATGCCTTAATTCCAGAGTGGGTAACTAGATGCCTCTGTAAGCTGCTACTGTGAGTAAAAGCTCTGCCACACTGATCACAGCTGTACGCTTTAACTCCACTGTGGATGAGTTGGTGTTTTTTTAGGGAACCCTTGAAGGAAAAAGACTTTCCACACAAGTCACAGCTGAACGGTCTCTCTCCAGTGTGGATGACCTGATGCTGTTTTAGTTTAGCCCTCACAGTAAAACCCTTCCCACACTCGTCACAGGTGTGTTTTTTCTCTCCCTTTCTTCTGTGAGGTTTGTCGGCCTCCTGAGAGCGCTGACTTCTGGCTCCATGTTGGTCCTGCAGTGACAGAGATACAAACAGTGGCAGTGAGTGAAATGCAGTCGTGGAACAAACTCAACCTTCAAACTCCATTAACACTAGTTTTAAACCTGAAGGTGGAGCGTGGCACCAAACACCTTAAAGGTCTCTTATCCCCACCTGCTGGTAGTTCTAACACATTACATCCAACCTGCTGTTAAAGATAATTCATGACTGTTCAAACACTAAAATCACACACACACACACACACACACACACACACACACACACACACACACACACACACACACACACTTTTATAATTTTGATTATTTTGTTGTTTCCTATTACATATTTCTATAATTTGTATAGATTTATACATAATTATTCAGTGATAATAAATCCTATGTTTGTTTATTCTAAAGGAACCCCGTTAGCTTCCACAACAGATGTTGCTCGTCTTCCGTCAAATACTCACATAAAATATTACACAATAAAGTGGATTCAAGATATCCACATAATTTCACTCTTACATCCACAGTGAGGTTTCACAATTGTTAAAATATAAGCAATCAATAATAATAATAATAATAATAATAATAATAATAATATTTCTCTGTCAGCCTTCTCGGTTACGAATCGTCTTCTGCTCCTCTGTCATGCGGCGTCCCACAGGGCTCAATTTTAGGGCCACTGCTCTTTTCACTGTATCTATTGCCTCTGGGTTCTATCCTTAGAAGGCATGGGATCTCATTTCATTGTTATGCCGATGCCAAATTTATTTGCCACTAAAACACAAGGATGGCATCTCCATAAAACCTCTATTTATATATACACATCACTCTATTTATATATACACATCACTCTATTTATATAAAACCTCTATATATTTCATATATCAGTCTACTCTTCATTCTATCAGACACAGTTATCACAGCTCCTACATTTGCTTTTTACACATATAAGCATTGAGCCAAATGTAATAATGCCAACATACTGAAGGAACAATATTTGTCTCTTATATATGATACATCTATATACACACTGTCACAGATACTTGTCTGTGAGTGAAGTGATTAATATAATAACTATAATATTGGCCATATTATATTTACATTACCACAGTGAGGTGACTTTAGTCTCATGAACAACATCAGCTAATTGTTATTTACAGCTAATCTTAAACGACTGTTCAGCACAGAAATGAAGCCCAACAATCATGTTTCACAGTCCTGTGGTCTCAGCCTCAGATACTCATCAAATCACACAGAGCTCATGTAGAAACAAATGAGTGAGGTCTTCACTCACCCCGGTTCTGTTAGCCGTCAGGGCTGGCTTTCAGACTGGGGTCTGGGATGCGGGGCCTCCCTGCTACTGCAGATAAGGAGGTGGTCCGCTTGCCTCCACCCCAGAGAGAAGGGTTACATCTCCTGGGTCTAGGTGCGGCTTGCCCCTCTGAGGGTGGGGGTACCTGGACCTGGGATATAGAGTATGTTTGGGGAGTGCGACTGTCTGTGCAGTGTCTATTTGTGTCTGTCTACACGTTGGGTGAGTGCCGAGTATTTGGTGGTGCATATGGGGTGGGAATGCACGTCTGTGTCTATATGTCAGGTTGGGTCTTAGACTCCACCTCTCTGGGTTCATCTCAGGCCCTCTAAAGTACGGAGGCCTATCTCCCCTCACCACACTCCCTGCCGGTGGCTGATGCCCTCAGACATTGGTGTGTTAGTGGTTCTTGTCCACTAGGGTTAGGGCTGGGCGCTCATGTATGTACCGGCTCACTCCTGGTGGCCGATTGGCGGGGCCTGGTGCCTGTGGCCCGGCTGGGCTCCTTCCCGGGGGTTGGGATGCCCTCAGGCCTCTGGGCCTGAAGCTCGGTCCTCTCTGGCACAGCTGGCTGCCGGCAGAGCCCGCGGGCACGCCACTGCAACCCCCTCTGGCCTCTGCTCCGTAGCTGCGGGGTGACCTCTCCTTTGGGGCTCTACTCAGCTCTTCCCAGGAGGGTGGCACGGTTCCTCCCCCCTTTGGTGGTCCTCCTCGGGTCCTTGTACTCTGGGACCTCTTGATATCTGGGGCCTGGATCTCCTCCATACCTGCTTCATACCCTGGTGGACGGGGCTGTGGCTCCCCACACTCCCTAGCAGATCGTTACATGGAGAAACCTTTGGAATACAAGCATGCTGATCCACACAGGTATGCACACAGGTGTACACATGGGTATTCACAGACGCGGACTACAGCTTTCTTGGCTGCTGCCTCAAAGCACACTGTGCGCTGTCTATCTTGCATGCTGCACAATATCGCTTATTATTTAGTATCTACTGTTATCTACTGTTAGCTAGTTTATTGTGATGGTGCTGTTTTTATTATGTTGCTCTTTGTTGTTTGCTTTCTCTTCTGTTTTTTTTCTCCATACAGGTGACCCAGGAGTTTTGTTTGTGTTTTTTTTTTTTTCTTCCCCCCCCTCTCACCGTCTCTTCTCCCCTTTGGTTTTCTTTCTCTCCCTCTCTTTCTTTCATTCTTTCCCCCTGTCCTATCCCACAGTCATGTCTGTCCCGTTTGTAGCAACTGAAAATAAAATAAATTCATAATTATAATAAAGGTCAATCAAATGGACCAATATGGCAAGGCCATGATGATCCACTTGGTAAAATAAATCCGCCTGGCATCTTTCTTGGCCTCAAGACAACAATTCTGATGGCTAAAGATCCAAACGGGACACAAAAAATAAAATAAAAAGAAACAAATGAACTAAATATGTTCTCCTTCATTTCTGTCAAACAAAGCTGTATGAAACGTTTCCAGCTGTTAGTATCATGGTTGCTAGGCAACCTGGGCAGCGCGACGGAGGCTAGACGTCCCATTTCACGAGCCTACGAGCCTCGCACTTCGGCCTTAGCGGTCTTTGAGTACGCGGCCCTTGAGGACTTTAAAGCTGCAGAACCTGAATCGGGATACAGCCATGATGATCTCCAGCCTCGTGCTCGCCAACATTCTCACCTGAGTTAAGAAGACGATCACTGAAATGGTCTCAGCAGGTCCTTTGATGACAGCAATGAAATGCAGTGGTAAGGCTTTTTGGGGATTAAGTTCGTTTTCATGGCAAATAAGGACGATGCAGTTCATCTGATCACTCCTCATAACATTCTGGAGTGCAGGCAAAATGCTATTATAAAAACTTAAGCAGCAACTTCTCCAGGTTCCAATATTTATGCAATTCTCAAAGCTTTTGGCCACGACTGTATAACCTCTTCTGAAGTTTAGTGGATATTATACATGGTTATGCTCAGGATGTGTCGGCCAGTTTCCACTGGAAACGCCTTTTGGTTAAACTGTCAGCGAGGAATTTGCATTTGCACTGTTACATTTTTATATAACTTTAATGCACATAAACAACAGCTGCTTGTTTCAGTGAAAATACATTGATGGGTTTTGTGGAGCAGGGAAATTATTTTACTGCTATTGTTGAATAATTGTCATCATTACCATTGCATTAATAATATAATCTGGAGTTTATATTGCATTCAGATGTTGAAACCGTGTGTGTCTTTCAGAAAGACTAAGTTGCAGGCTGACAGGAAGTTGCAGGTTTGCAGAGTGTGCCTTTTGCAGAACTGAAACCGAAAGCAGAGTCTAAGTGCAGGTTATTTTGAGGAGCATTTGAGGACGAGACACAGACAGTAGGAGGTGAAGAGGTGACACAAAGAGCATGTGAGGTCAACACATACACACATATTAGTTAGACTTATTTAGAGGAGAGATCAGTTATGTCTCGACAAGAAAGAGGAACAATTCACTTTGAGACAAGAACGGAAAGTACCAGCCATAAAAATAGAAGATGATTTTCTGGGTGAAAAGTCATGGTGATGTTGATCTGATCTATGTATAAAATGTACCGGTGACGCATGAAGGGGCGTCAGTAAACAAACCCTGATGCTATAAAATATCTGTTCATGCTTTGATTAAGTCGAGGACTACTGGCTGTCTGCGTACAGAGTGTCTTCCCACACGTGTGTTCATTAAAATCATTGTTTGACCAAGACCTTCTGGACCAAGGCTGGTTTGTACTCTCCTTCCTCAATTTTGAACCTTAACAGTTTTTAATAAAGTTGTGCAGCTGTAAAGTATTTTGTCTGGTGTCAATTATATCATCAGCTACATCGTTATGGCAAATGTTCAAATGTATATGGTGATAAATATCTTTGGTCATATGGTCCTGCTCTGTCTGTCACCTTCTGTGTTGAGCTCATTGTTTCCTCTGTAGTGGCTGAGCTGAGTCCAAGTAGCTGAAAATGTTCCTCTGCTGCTCCGTCAGACTCTTCTCCTCCTGCTGATCAGCTGGGACACAAAACAGATCTTTGTTAGGCTCCACACTGCACTGAAGAGTCAAAGTGTCTCATATGTTCATCTGACAAGTAAAAGAACACATTTTTGTTTCCCGAGGTGGGCAACTTGTTGGAAACAAACACAAAAGCTTTGAGCACTGATACCTGCCATTGCTGGCATTGAAAGATGCAACGCCAGCAATGTCAAGACTCAAACCAATCATCAAGCAAAGACAACAGGGATCAAATGTACCGCATTTTGATCCGGGACATACTCTGCATGAAAACAAGCGCTCACTCTTCCTGCTCAACAAATGACAAGGGCGGAGCCTTATACCACGTGATACAGAAGCTGTGCCGTGTGATGCTAAAATTAGCAGGGAAAAAACAACGGAGAGCACGTCAGGGATGACGAGAAAGTGACAGGAGAAAATCCGTCCCGGTCAACCACCCAAACATCAATAACGGGAACCTTTTTTTTTTTTTTTTTTTTTTTTTTTTTGGCCTGTCCCGTTTGGCTCTTTTGCATCAGAATTGTTGTCTAAAGGCAAAGAAAGATGCCCAACGGATTTACTTTACCAAATTGACCATCCCAGCCTTGCCGTAATGGTCCATTTGATTCACCTTTTATTGTTTATTTTATTTTCACTTACTGAATACGGGACAGACTTGACTGGAGGAAAGAAGGGGAGAAAGAAAGAGGGAAAGAGAAACAGCTGAGAAGAGGGACGGGGGAGAAGGGCAAAAGACAAAAACCAACAGAACGGGCAGAGAAAAAAAAAATGCATATATCAATCACCTGGATCACCTGCTGAGAAAGAAAAAAGAAAGCAAGCAGAAGAGAACAAGAGTAATAGAATAAACAACATCACAATGATATATGGGAATATGACAGTAAATACTAAATGTTAAACATTATTGTGCAGCACATAAGATCAACAGAACACAGTGTGCTTTGAGGTAGGAGCCAAAAAGGGTGTAGTTTGTGGGTGTGATCACCCGTGTGTACACCTGTGAGCATGGACGCGCTTGTTTTTTGTTTTTTAAAAGGTTCCTTCATGTAATAATCTGCTAGAGGGTGTGGGGGGGCCACAGCCCCGTCCTCCAGGGCGTGAAGCAGGTGTGGAGGAGATCAAAAGAGAGACCAAGGAAGACCCACAGAGGGGCAGCCGCGCCACTGTTCCAGTAAGAGCTGAGGAGAGTCCCAGATGAGGGCTCACTCAGCAGCCGCGGAGCAGAAGCCAGGGGGAGTTGCAGTGACGCGCCCGTGAGCTCCGCCGGCAGCCAGCTGCGCCTGAGTGACCGAGCCCCAGGCCGAGAGGCCGGGGGCACCCCGCCTCCGAAGTGGCCCGAGCGAGCCCCAGGCTCCAGGCCCCGATAAGCGGCCGCCAAGGAGTGAGCCGGTACATACATGAGCGCCCAGCCCTAGTGGACAAGAACCACTAACACACCAATGTCTGAGGGCATCAGCCACCGGCAAACGCTACACAGTGCCGTCCAGCAACTATTTTTCTATTGTTGCACTACCTGCTCTGTACACGCAGCGTCGAGCAACGGTGGAGACGGAATTTCAAGCAGGACAACATTTTGCTGCAACAACAAAACGTGAGACATTTGTTGTTTTATGTTTATTTATTGTTATGAGAGAATCATGATCTCAATTCTAAGCCAAAAAAATCGTGATTCTCATTTTATGCAAAATCGTGCAGCCCTAACATTAACACAAAACTATTGTTTCACCAGAGAAACACACATGAAGAGAGAGAGAGAGACAATAACAGCTACCAAACAGTCGTCATAATTCGTCACACAATGAGAAAAGGACAAATCAACAAGTAACAATGACTAATTAATATTAAAATCTGTAACATAATGTATTGTTTGGAGTTTAGTCTGATTGGTTCAGGATGACCTGCCATTATCCAATCACACGTCTGCTTACCTGCATCTTTTCTCTTTTTTCTAACCTGAGCACCTGATGGCTTTGAACTTTTGTTGTCCATCTTCCATTGGTTTGAATTTTGCGCTCCAGTACAAACACAAATCCCCCAACCCGAGGATCAGCACAATTAACCTAACAGACCTACACCTTAGTTCACAGATTCACTTTGTCTAAGGTTGATTTCTGGGATTTCACACAACCCAGGATTCAGATCGTGAATCCATGATGGGCTTGGATTTACATCATTATAAATGAAATGTGCTCTACTTGGAAGCAGCCGGCCCCGCCCCTTTTGACGGGTTGTGTGAGACTTTAAATCATCAAACTGTAAATTATAAATTAAATTGTTATTGATCCTTTACCCCGAGTCCTAAAGTGTAGATTTATTTTCTTACTCTTCTTATATTTATTGTTTGTTTACTTGCACCGCTGTAACTGCAGCCTCGTCGTCTCGTCTCTCTATATGCTGGACTGTCTGTAGCGGAGATGACAATAAAGTTTACTTTGACTTCAGCAGCGCGCAGGCGCACCGAGGGCTCTCGCGCTCACTTTATAGAATTTAGAACAAACATGGGTGCAGATTATAAGTCTGTATCATAATATCTGTTTGTTGTTTTTATTTTGTTTTGCGAGTTGGTTATTAGATGCCGCTCCAGCCAGCCAGAGACTCCCCGCCGCCCCGCCCTCTCCTCCCTGTGCCGCCAGCAGCAGGCGCACCTCGCAAACGGAGGGCGCCCTTACTCCCAGCAAATGGCTGATAGAAAACCGATCGGTGCCTACGAATTTCCCAATATGCGCTGGCATGACGTCGGGGAAGCATGGGTACGACCGATTATTTTATTTTTTTCTTGCCCGTGATGCCCCCCCCCCACCACGATGCATTCTATTGGTTTGCACACTTACACACACCCAGCTGTGGTTTCCTGTTTTGCTGGACTCTGGAGAGCCCCGCCTTTAACGCTCTTCTCTCACAGAGAGCAACAGAAAACTTGGAAAAACTCCAGATTGACTGAACTCAGTTCAAAGTTACCTTGACACCTTTAGATGTGAGACGTAGTGATGGTCCGCTTGAAGCTGACGCTCCGGTGCGTGTGTCAGAAAGATCAACGCGCTGCTTCAGAAGCACCGTGTCGAGGCTTGATTCGTTTGGCCAGAGTCACGTGATCAGTGACGTCTGAAGCTTCGTTTAGAACGTACCTTTTTTAAATCGAACTTTATTGAAACACAATGAGTATACAACATACAAACAGATGAAGTTTACAAAAGAACAGAACATGAACATACAGAACCAGGAGTAAAAAATTATGATATGAGTAGGCGAAAAAAATCAACATATAAATATTGTTCTGAGAGGCTTTTTGTTGGTTGAGTCTGAAATTGATTGTATGTACAATTCATATCCTTATAAAACGGCAGAAATATGGTGTTTTATTAATAAACTTACATTTATGGATATAAAATAGCTAAAAGTATTAACAAATTTTTTATAAAAAACATTTATCATTCTTCCTGGGGAACTTAAAGAAACAGAATAAAACATTTTCCATCGTAAAGAAAACTCCCTTAAAATATGGACAATAACAAAACTGCTAAATTCTTCCAGAATCTCTGTGTAGAGGAACCAAAAGAGATGTGCCACAGTTTCTGGATGATCCCCACAGAAAGTTCAATTAGTATTTATGTCTCTTTTAAATGTTACCATATAGTGACTGGCTGGGTCACATTTATGAAGAATTTTATATGAGATTTCCTTCACCTTGTTCACAATTAGATATTTATGGGATCATCCAGACTGTCTTCCAGGTGATATCTGGAACATGTCGGTTCCAGTAAGATATTCTATATATGGGAGAGACATGATATCTTCTTGGAATAAACTACGTATTCTCTTATTGCTGTTACCAAGTTCCTGTGAAAAGCAGATTTTTCCCACTGCTGACTCAGCTGGATCAGGGAGAGTGACTGAGGCAGATATTGAGCTGTCAGTGTTTTTATATAACATTAAAGTCCCTGAGGGTATGGCACCAAGCACCATTGAGAATTCCCCAACACTGTTTGACAAGTTTGACGAGCATCTTGACTTTTGGTCTTTGGATATTAACAGTCCTGGATATGTGACTTCTTGTTTAACAGAAATGTTACAGAGAGCATTTGCAGTGCAGCCTTTAATTGCCAGTAATTCACATTTTTTTAGATTTCGACATAAAGCAGATGCCTCAGAGAAATCACTAATAACACTAAGGGCTGGACGGATTTGATTTGCATTCTTCAAGAAGAGTGTGGTGTCATCAGCTAGCTGGCTGATGATGAGCTCCTTATCAGCTGTGCTGATTCCTTGTATAACAGGTCAAATCTCGGGGTGGAGTCTTAATCATTTTAATTGAGCTATTGCCATTCGTGTACAAGGTTTTGATAGCTTTACAGAAAAATGCCAAATTTTTCCAAAGAGTGGAAAATAAATTGATGTTCAATTGTATCAAAAGCCTTTTAAAAATCCAGGAAGAGAATGAAGCTATAGTCAGATACCAAATCAGAGTAATCAAGTAGATCTAAAACCAGTCTCATGTTCTTAGAAAGGTGTCTGTTTCTCATAAAGCCTGATTGTGTCTCATCGATAATTGTGTCCAAGAACTCTTTCATTCTGTTAGCAAGTACTAAAGCCATAATCTCATAGTCATCATTGAGCAGACAGATGGGTCTCCAATTATCAATAAGAAGTAAGTCTTTGTTTGGCTTTGGAATAAGTGTTATGAGACCCTGAGTAAGAGTAGGAGGGAGGATGTTATTCTCTACACTTCCTATGAAAAGCTGCAGTAAGAACGGAGCCAGGAGATTAGAAAATGATTCATAAAACTCTGCAGTTAAACCATCTGTGCCGGGAGATTTGTTGGCCTTAAGTGCAGAAATAGGATTACAAACGTCCTCCACAGTCAGAGGGCTGTCACAGTGACTTCTATCTTCCACAACAATAGTTTTTAGGTTTTTAATATTATTGAGAAACAGCGTTGAGACATATATATATATATATTCTACTTTTCTAAATGATTGACTATTTCAATGGAGAACCTAAATGACACGGACCCGTGTTTGTTATTACATATCTCTATTTTGAATGTGACAAGTCTATCATTGCCTGTTATTCATAGGTATTAACAGAGTTTTTGGCCTTTTTTTCCTCTATAAAAGCTAATTGACTCTTTACAGTGGCCTGCTATGGTTAATAATAACATGTTCAGTCATGAGTGAAATCAAAGCTTTTCTTCACTTTAGCATTTAACATTCCCAACAATATAATGTGATACCTTAATTAAAACACAGCTAATAAAACACAATTTTCTTAATGCAAACATCAGTGACTCAACATTAGCAACCAAAGGGTTCAGTCTGCAGCTCACACTCATGTGAAGCTACAGCCTCCCCCTTTAGTCTCTGTCATCCTTCTGCTCCTGCACAAACAAAGCAAGACAAAACCTCCACCCTTCTTCTACAGGCTGGGTGAATTGTTGTGGACATTCACTAATCCTAAAGTCGGCACCGTTTTTGTCTCAGTATCAAGTCAGTTAAACTTTTAGTCGTCAGTCCGTCACAGTCCAGTCACATGCATACATCCACACACATTCATACCAGATATTGCTGATAATGGAGTCTCACGCGCAGCCTATTCGAGCCTCCATCACCAGCAAGATGATGTCATCATTTTAAAGGAAAACAGCTCCTTGTTTTTGGACTGGATTGACTCGCTGCAATCCTTTTAGGCTCAGGACTTCTCATGTGATCAATGTCACATATAAGTGAATTTTTCCCAAGCCCATTATAATCATGGAGAAAAACACTTTGCCACTGTTTCCAGTAAGAATATTTTATAGCGCTTTAAAGTTCAACCTCTCAGGTCTGGATTAAAGAGCTGATTTGTTAAATCGGGAACTCACAAAATACCAAAATATCACCAGCGGTGGATCACACCTCTCAGATGTTCTTATCTCAGTGCACTGTAACAAAAGCACAAACAAACGCAACCAATAAAATACTAATAAAGTAACACATACTGGGGCCCATTGCAAACATGTCCAAGCATAAAACCATCTTTCTCTCTCTTAGAGAAAGAAAACAATCCAAACCTCACTGATAAAATCAACCTAGTGTCAAGCAAAACCCAAAAATCAACCAAAACTTCACCAGAAAGTTTTCCTCCCTCCCGGGACAATATTGTGCAGGAATACAGGCACCGTAACTCCTTTTGCACTGACAAAAACATGTTGGATTTACTTGATTCAATAGTGGACACTGGTTGCACACAAAGGTTTTGCTTTGGCAGAAACTTAAACAACTGAGTTAAATCAACACAACCTTTTCATATTCAGTAAACCTGCATGTTGTGTTCATAAAACACGATTGAAACATGTTCAGATGGAGTAAGTTGAGCTCCTGGAACATTTTAATCCTTCAATTGAAATTGAATGGGTCTACAACAACTACCATCCTCCTATCTCTATCCTGGTTGCAGCAGGGCTGGGAAATAACCCTGAAGTGATAGGTTACCAGGCAGGGTACACCCTGGACAGCTCACCAGTCTATCAGATAGAAACACACAGCCGTTTACATTCATGGATAATTTAGCCCAGGACCTTCTTACTGTGGAGCAACAGCACTAACCAGCATGCCAACAATGGAGGAAATACAGGAAAGCTATGATTTCCTGTATTTGAGGCAGAATTATTTTGTTCTTGCCCTTGACAGGTTAATCCACAATAAATAGCAACAGCATGCATGTGGTGTGTGTGTCGTTGTCTGCCTCTTATAACTCCAGTGATTTTCCTGTAGTTTGAAATCTTATGCGGTGTTGACACAATAATTTGTTGTAAACCAGGAAATTCCCAACTGTGGTAGAAAGCACAGCTTAGCCTCAGCAAATGTTCAAAGAAAAGTCGTCACTTCCTGATTTCTGCTTCACTGATAAATATTGTCACACTGGGGTTTTTGCAAATGATATCAGTGAGCACTGTGTGGCAGCTGGAGTCAGACAACTGAAGCTCCCACAATCAAGACCACAAACAGCTTTCAAAGGAGATTTGAAGCTTTTCTGGCAGCAAGCTTCATGATTTATGGGACTGGAACTGGAACAGAAACTACCTGATCACCAATGGTGAGCTGGCATGGAATTATTTTTATGACATTTTATCAAAGTTATAAATAAGCATGCCCATTAACACATAGTGAGTGAGCATGTTGTCTTCCCACGCAGTGAACAGCGGACGCTAATGTTTTTGTCACTTTTTACAGAGTCAAACTCAAAGTAAGGTCAGTGCTTCCACGCTTTAAACGCTGCACGCTCACACTCTCTCCACACTCGATAGATTATCCATTGTTCATCTGCACACAGCTGCGGTTTTAGTAACGCAGTAACGCAGCATGCTTACGGGAAAGTAACAGTAATCTAATTACCTTTTTTGCAATAGTAATCCCTCACTTTACTCGTTTCTTGGAAAAAGTAATCTGATTACTTCCCATCTCTGGTTGGAGCTGTGCACTTGTGGGTTCAACCTTGTGTACACGTTTATCTTTGCTGTGTGTACTTGTACCTCTGAGTGGAAGCTGAACTCTTGAGTTCGAGTATCGAAGCATCAGCTGTGACGTTAAAGTCCAAACAGCTCGTTCATTTGACGTGCAAATGAACGAAGGTAACGCCGTTTTCATGTGGATGTGTCACTGAGACACTTTCCACATCCACAGCTCACAAAATGGGAAAACTATAGAAGTATAACAATGAAGAAGTTACTATGTTACGGGTCCCAAGGATGAAGACCTCGATGACAAATATGTTACCTGTAAAAGCAGGTGAAGAGCAGAGTAAGGAAGACACGATGCGTCTCTGCTTTCCTCCAGAACGTGTCTGAGTCTGATTTATTTCACACAAATAAATGCTATAAAAGACTAAACATGAGCTTTCAATATACTGTTCAGCTGGTTCCTCATTCACATCAATTACATTTACTTATTTCACAACATCAGTGAAATATACTCTTTTTAACTGGTTCACTTTCTCAAGTTCACACTTCTTTCCATAACAGCTACATCCTTTTATCATATCAATAAACACATCACATTGTCTTCTGCAGTGTCTTACTGGCTAAACAGTTCTATTCAATAACAGCATTGGTAAATACATTACATTTGTTCCCTCCAGTAATTTACTGGCAAAATCACTATTTAGTGCATCATGAAACACAGCTTGTTGAATCAACCCATGAATGCCTCTGTTAGCTACACAGAGTTGCTCAGAGTGCTTGTGTTACACTAGCTAATCTACTCAGTCACTTTAACAGAACTATTAACATTCACATCTCACAGAACTGATTTGATTGGAGCATTACAACACGTTTGCACAGAGCATAGGAGCGCACTGACTCTGCTTCACGAGCGCTCCACCTAACGAGCGGGCTCGCGGTGCGGTCGCGCGGGACACTCCTCTGGTTTTCTCCCGTGTTTACATATAAATAACTTTGGCGGACCGCCTTAACTCTCCCATTCACATTAACGTGGGTAACCATGGTGACAATAAACAACATTTTCGGTGCGAGCACCGTGTACCGACCTGTAAAAGCAGGTGAAGAGCAGAGTAAGGAAGACACGATGCGTCTCTGCTTTCCTCCAGAACGTGTCTGAGGAAGCAGCGGAAGGTGGGCTCCACTTACTGCACCCCGAAACCCCGGAGCAAGCACCAAAGTTCCGCCCTCACTGCTTTCTAACATAAAATGAATCCCTGTTACATGGATTTTCTATCCTCTTAAAGAAACGGAAAATAAATACATATAGCAATGAAAAATGTCCCGTTACATGAGTGTTTTACACAAAATAATATTCATGTGGTCATTCCCTCACAGGGGTGCCACAACTACACTGCTGTTTTGACAGAGACACAGTGTGTTTATCTAACTTGGCTGAAGCCAAAGTTCTCCAGACAAATTCAGTCTGTTTCTGCCAAGTGTGAACTCACTGGATGAGCGCCAGATACACAGAATCAAAAAGGGATAAATTACTTTTCTTATGTCATGTTCCCGTCACAAACTGGCTCAAGGAGAGGGGAAGCAGGAGTCCACAGCTGAAATGTTCCTATAAATAAAGTGGAATTTATTCAAACTTTACCAAAACTTCAACACATCAAATACAAGCAGTTCAGCAGGGAGTGGATGTGTGTTGCATGTGCCAGGTGGATGCAGAGAGAGGCCAGGGCCACGTTCAAACCTGAACACGCTGCACAGTGTTTTCTTCCATTTGTTAGGGATGAATGAAATGCTTCCTTGAAAGGATGTGTGCAGTCACCAGTGGGCGTGGAAGCATGTGCGCCCTCATTTGGTGGGTGTGCAAGAAAAGTCATCCTGTCACACAGCAATGCCTACATAAATCACACCACTCTGCTTAAAATAATAATGTTTAGTGAAGCAGGTGAAGCAAAGGGCTGCTTTTAATAGGCTGGGAGACCCAGGTGTGCTGCTTTAGCTGCTGAGCCTCTTATGACAGAACAGCGGAGAGTGGTAAGAAGGGAGGAGGGGGTCTGGCTGTGTTTGTGAACGATAGATGGTGTAACTCTGGGCATTTCTCTATCAAAGAGACGCTACGCTGTAAGGACATTGAGCTGCTAGCGGTTAGCATGAGACCGTACTATCTACCACGAGAGTTTACACACGTGATTATGATAGCTGTGTATGTCCCGCCCTCTGCTAACGCTGCAGCAGCCTGTGAGGTCCTGCACACTGTAACCAGCAGACTCCAAACACAGCACCCTCAGGCCCTTTTCCTGATCTCTGGGGACTTTAAAGATGATGTAACCATTTAATTATGGTTACATAATTAATTATGTAATTAATTATGCAAAAATGTGTCTCCAATCAAAGCTCTGTAACTTCAGAGGTGATGTTCATATGTTGACTAATGGTTTTCTTTCATTTTTGATGTACTGCAGAATATTTGTATAAAATCCAGGCCAGGAAAATCTCCTTCATGTGTTTCTGTGTTTTGTCTTCAGCTACGTTGACACAAAGGCCTCTGCTGTGACGCTCACACCTTTGATAAAGTCTGGAGAGTGTCAGCTTCCTGTTTATAGATACAAAAATATGTAATGTTGTGAACTCTGGCCGCAGCGGCGCAAGAAAAAGGAGAATTACGGGAAGCACTCACAACAGGTAAAATCCAAATAACAAAGTAAAGTACGATAAAATAAAAACCAACAAAAGAACAACACAATATACTTCCCCGTACTGTTACTGCTAACCTCTGTTAACCTAGTAACTCTTACCTTCTAACTGACAGCTGGTCAATAAACGAGCTCCATAAACGCTCCATATTCACCTTTACATGGAATATAAAGGGAAAAGAAGAAACACAGTGCTGTGTCAGCGTTAGACATATAGATATATCCTTGCTTTTAATACATTTGAAGGTGGGTGGGAGAGGTGCTTCTCCGCGTAGTCTACGGTCTCTTTGGGATCGCTAAAGCTTTTCCTCACATCACCATGGGTCACTAACAGCTTTGCAGGGTATAGCAGTCTGTACCTGACGCCGGTCATCCCACGTAGTCTTCCTCTCATATTTGCAAATGCGGCTCTGCGTTTCCAACAGAGGGAGGGAAATCTGGGAGGATGTTTATTTTAAAAACCCTTATACATCAGGTTCTTGTTCTCTGCAGCTTTCAGCAGAATTTCCTCACCAATGTGGTAGTAGTGCAATCTCAAGATGATGGGCCGAGGAAGATGACTTTGTTTGGGACGCTGGCGATTCACTCTATGTGCTCGATCGATGAGTGGCTTCTCCTGGAGAGATAGCGCCTCCGCCAACAGGTGTGAACCAACTCAGTCATCTTGGGTCCCTCTGTGCCTTCTGGTATTCCTGCAGTTCTTAAATTATTCCTCCTGGAGTGCCTCAAGAGCTCCACATCTCTCATCTAACTTCTTTACCTCCGCAGACAAACGCTCCACAGTGGCCTGGAGAGTGGCGATGGTGTCAGAGTGGTTCGAGGCACAGTCCTGCAGTTCAGTCAAAGTGTTATCATGCCTGGCCACGTCGCTTTTTATGTCCGAAATTGAGGGCTGGATGCTCTGGTTCAAGGATGATATCTCGCCTCCTATGGTGGTAGAAATCTCTAATATGCAAGTGTCCAGTGCTAGTTAGTTAGTTCTAGTTCTAGTGGTTAGTGGGGCTTTATTTGATGATTCTAGTGTGTGTTACATTGTTGTCATATTGTTGAGTCGCAGAGCTGTACAGTGTTACAGTTTCTGTAGAGTCTGGTATAAGGAACTCAGATCCCTCTGTGAATAATGTTCACTGAAACTGATCTGTAGTTAATGAACTAGTCAGGATTTACACTAGAGAATGTTTCTGCCATTACATGGCCTGTATTTGTAGAGCGCTTTACTCGTCCCTAAGGACCCCAAAGTGCTTTTTTGCCCAAGGACACAACGACCGAGACTGTCCAAGCCGGGGCTCGAACCGGCAACCTTCCGATTACAAGACGAGCTGCCACCTCTTGAGCCACGATCGCCCCACATATTGTTGTCTTTTGTTGCAGACACCAAGTGTTGAGATCCTGTCTCAACCTCCTACATTCTTCCAGCAGGTTACACATTATTTTTTGTATTTGGAATCAAATATATGTGTCAGTTGGGCCTAGTGCAGGGGTCAGCAACCTTTAACACCCAAAGAGCCTTTTGGACCCGGTTTCCACGCAAAGGGTCAGGGTTCGGGAAAACACTGGGAGCCGCAAATACTTTGTGACATCTAAAATGAAGATAACACTGTGTATATTGTTTTTACCTTTATGCTTTGTGTGAACAACTACAGTGTGTTGCTTATGAAATCCATGAAGTGCTACAGAGAAAATTACATTTGATTTATGTAATGAACACATTTTGAGCTCTTAAAGAAATATAACAAAGGAAAGCTGAACTCCAATGATCCATGTAGCAAACACAAACTGTTATATCGCCTTTGGGCTTTTGGAGCCTTGACCTGACTTTTAAAAAAAGCGCGTTCATGCAAACATCGTCGGGTCTGCCGTGATATGTTTACAACGGGACTTCTGCTCCTGAACCTCTGCGCACAGCGTCTGCAGGTAAGGTAACTTTATTTATACCCAAAGGCAAGGTAAATTTGCTTTACAGACAAATGACAGCATTTGACATCCCTTTAAAAACACACATACCTAGTAAATATATAAAGCTCACTGTGACACATACTTTAATATTTCGAATCAAAAATCAAAAACAGTTCTTATTTAAGCGCGAAAACAGTAAAGAAAGGAAAAAATCCACGTTTCCTATCGGTGGAAAAATGCACCATGTCAACCAAGAAAATTTCTCTAGATCCGCCCTTGGTCTTGCTGCCACAGATGGAGCTCCCACAGCCAGGGGAAGGAGTACTAGCAGTCCAGAAGCAGCGGCCAGCCAACCAATGCAGAGGCCGGCCACTTCAGAGAAAGCCAAAGACGGGACCCTGGACCCCAAGAACCACCCGACACCTGGGGGAACCCCGACCGCGCAACTAAGAGGAACAAGCCATCCCCGGAAAACAACCCTCATAGGAGCAGGCCAGCAAGTCTCGCACCAGTTGTGACATCACATCCTGTGTCGTGCGACATAATCGTTGTGGTGCGTTGATCAGTATCGCTTAATTTTTGTAACTTGATCCATTTGCCGTGGTCGTTGCAATCATGCTCATTTTTCCACCATTTTAATGATGATCCTGCACCGAAGCTCAGAGACACACGAATACACAGAGTGAGATGTTGAAGCAGTTTGAAAATGTGAATTTGTGGAGAGAAGTTTGCAAAAAACACCCTCAACAAAGTCGTGGCTTCCAGGACGTGAGCATAAATCTTTGCACAGATAATGTTCATATGTGGATTCCTGGTTTTCTGCAGTTAACTGTGACCCAAAGCGTATTTTTAAAGTGGTTCCAGGCAATAAAGCCTAAAAATAAATACATCTACTTCCTTTTTCTGTGTTCCAGCCTCAGTGACTCTGACACAGTGCTGTAATATTTACACCTCTGATGAAAACAGAGTTTGTAGTTGCAGAGAAATACTCGACTCATTTTGGGCATTTACGAGCAGGAACCTCAGAAAGCCCCTCGCTGCTTCACTGGTTAAGAAGCAAAGCAAACATTAGTTCACAGTGATGTTAATTAAGGCCCAAAGTTTAGGAACGAACGTCAGCACTTCACTAATGAATGTAATGCTGATTCATGTGCTTGTTTTGTAATGTGCATGTTGTGCGTTGCTATTTCCCATATTCTTTGGCACTGATAGATGAAGAGTCTCAGGCAGGACCGAGGCTGCCAGCTGCTGACAGTGAGCAGGGAGAGAGCAGCAGAAGCTGGGCAAGAGCAGGGCACCTTCAGCCCCCTTCATCAGTCAGAAATCATTTGGGTGTCTGTGTGAAATGTCTGATTTTTAAAATCTTTTTGTAGACATATTTATTAAATGTTTAACAATTATATAGAAGAAAGACAATGTAAAGAACAAAACATGACAAAACAAAAATGAGTTGAAGTTATGAACTGTTTCTGAGAGACAAATAACACCAGGATCCTTTTTGTGTAGCTGACAGCTGGTAACTGTGCAGGGGCGGGTCTAGCAAAGTGTTGCCAGGGGGGCAGGTAGGGCATTAACAGGGAGAGGGGGGCACAAAGACATACTTTTCTTTCTTGTTCTCATTTAAAATGTCTCACTTTTAATAAATAATTATCTGAATCTTACAACAAACGTTTCCATCTGATGTAAAATGTATAGAAATCCATTATTGTACATAGTCATTTTTTAGGGTCCCATCATAATTTCTTCAGAAGTAAGTACTGCATATGATGCCAGTGTTTCCCACATTTTCTAGATTCTGCACCAGTACTGTGTGTAAAATGCATCAAAAAGTCCGTTTGATTCTTTCTCACCTGTCTTTCTGTCTCCTTTCACTTTTTAAAGGTTGCCATGTTAGAAAACATATTTTGCCCTGCCGTGCTGTTTATTGATGTGGCAAATGAAAGGTTTATGAAAATATATCTAAATCTGTCATCAGTAATCAGCAATGATCATGTCTCACCTCTAGTCTCTGTCTTAATGTCAGGTTTTCACCGTGTGTTGTAGATGTTCAGGAGGTTAACTCGACCAACAGTCTACTTCCTGTTTAGAATACCAGGACAGGGAGGATGGTGCAGGTTTAAGTTTATTAGACTGATGCATGTACACCAACAAGACAGCGTCCATCACTGTGACAACAGCGTTTGTTTTCATTCAAAGGCTTCATGGTTTTTCCTTTAATACCTGGGGGGCCGGTCTCCAGTCAAAATGCCCGGGACCATTTTTTGTCCCAGTCCAGCCCTGGTCAGGAGTCACAGTCAAGTGTGAGCTGCATGGCCCCTCTATGAACATTGTGGCTTTCCTAATGGCCCCTGTTGAGTCTAATTGTTGAATGTTGTCAATGTGTTTCTTAAATTTTACAGGTCTTAGTTCAATCTGTAGGATCAAGACATTCCTTTGATCCTGACCACCTCTCCACCCACTCTGTGCTGGGGGAGGATTATTGTCGACACATCTCTTGTGAAGATTCTGTTTCTTGTGTGGTCAGCTTCCTGCCCTTTAGTGGCTTCACTGTGTTGTGCACGGTGAACCAATACAGGAAGTGAACCATATATTGGGTGTGGGGGAGATCACCATTTTATGGCTAAGGAT
Source organism: Maylandia zebra (assembly GCF_041146795.1). NCBI lineage: Eukaryota > Metazoa > Chordata > Actinopteri > Cichliformes > Cichlidae > Maylandia > Maylandia zebra. The sequence goes on along the minus strand of NC_135168.1, from coordinate 8,455,992 downwards.
GCTGTTAGAAACAGTTGGAAGTCACACACACAGAGAGACACACAAACACTAACTCACTCAAACAGCTGAACTACAATGATCCATGTAGCAAACACAAACTGTTATATCACCTTTGGGCTTTTGGAGCCTTGACCTGACTTTTAAAAAATAATTGGAAAAAAGCTCTATGCTGCTACAAAATGAAAAATAGATATTTGCAAAATTCTGCCCAAGTATGTATTTTACCTGGTTACTGCGTGTGGCGGGCGTGGTCTGCAGCGCCGCTGCAGGGGAGGCGGACGCACCTTAACGTCTGTGCTCTCTCTGCTGTTGTTGGTGTGTGTCGGGCTGTGCGCTGCAAAGCTACAGCCGGCTGTGTGCGCACAGCAACCGTGTGTGTAAAGTGGTCAATAAAGAGATGCTGAAAAGCGCGTTCATGCAAACATCGTCGGGTCTGCCGTGATATGTTTACAACGGGACTTCTGCTCCTGAACCTCTGCGCACAGCGTCTGCAGGTCGGGGCTGTACGAAGTCACTTTATCTCTACAGGACTGTAAGCTGTCGTCTGTGAGGCGTGAGCGTGTTTGTTTGAACACAGTTCACGGTGGAGAACAGCTGCTGACATAATGTGGATCCCAAGATCCATAACTGGCCTACCTGGGGCTGAAAGTCTCCATAAATGCAGGCGTTTCGGCGGCTACACCGGCTTCCACGAGTGTGACGCTTATTTTGAGAAAATAATAGAATATAAATGTATTTTTATATTCCAATATCACAATAATCTTCCAATGTAGAACTACAAGTTAAAAAAGAAGTAACATAAATCAAATCCACTTCAGCTAAATACTTCTCATTTATTTCCATCTTACATGCTGTGACTGCAGCCATTCCCACATCTCTGTGAATGGGACTCATGGACATGGATCAGTGGTTGTTGATCAATGGTCCTGAGAATCTGCATAATTAAGATGAAGGAACGGAGCTCCCAGCCCATCGTTCCTGCAGCTGCTTTCAGTCTTTATGCAAATGTCCTGTTTGTAAGACTGAAACCTGCAGCTGAGACTGAAGACGTCACCTGATGATGACGACACGTTTCTCCCACAAAACGCTGCGTCCAGATGAACAGAAGCAACAGACTCACTTTCCTGGATGATTGAGATGCATCAAGACTTCATTGTGTGTTACTTCTCATTCAGCACAGACACATTATTCCTGTTAGGTCATGTCAGCTGTCACTCAGTACAAGCACAACTGTGAACAACACAAACTTCTCTTCAATGTGTCACAGAAACACTAAGTGTGAGAGCCTGTATGACACACAGGACAGACTGTAAGCTCTGCTGGCTGCACAGCACTTTGTAGCAGTTTTCCAACATGTCCTCCACCCGTGATGTCAGTGGTGGGACCCCAGTCACAGCACTCAGCACCACCTCCTTTAAATGGATTTTATAGCAGTTCCTCCCGTTACTCGGTGCAACGCTTCTTAAATGTGTTTTTGCAGGATAAAACACAGCAGGTGGTGTAGAGAGGACGTCAGCTGACGGAGCAGAGGGAGGCAGACTGTGGATAAATGACAGAGTGAGAGGAGAGCAACCATGACAGAAGCACAGGTGTGGCAGATAGAAGTGGCTTTATAGACACTTATTGTCAGTCCTCGTGCATGCTGTGGAAATAAGTGTCTGTGTCATGAGGTGACATGTGAGCTTATCTTTGGTCAATAAAGCTGAACGACCAGTTTTCACTTTGCTTGTTACGCTTGTTTAGTGACGTCTGGGTTTCTGTGGAGCCCGAATTTTGATGAGTTCTGGTGAAATCATCTGAGATCATCTGAGCATCGGTGAAGAGTCAGCAGAGAAAGTGTGGGACAGAAGTTTGCTTTGGACACATGGACTGAAATCAAAAAGTAACAAACAGGATTTCCAATGGACAGTATGGAGAAGTGAAAGTACACAAAGGCTGTGCTGGAACACGTGTGTTACACTTTTTGACAGCTGAGAACAAAACACAATATTTTGCATCATCTCTGCAGTGTCTCTTCTTTCCTCTGCTGTTGTGCTTTTAGCTCCAAACTGTTTCAAATGGTTTGTCAGCAAGCTGACCTCTGACCTCTGCAGTACTAACTCCTGACCCGTACAAAGAGCGGGCGTTTCTGACCTTTGACCTGCAGCTGTATGTCTCTCAGTCTCAGTTCTTCTCTCCGTCACTGATGGAGCAGGTGTAGTTGCTGCTGACAGTCAGTCGTTTGTTTTCTCAGAGTGAGGCTGAAGTCTGAACTGTTCAGAGCATCAGGTCTCATCAACGTGCGCTGCTGTAACGCCGCTTTGTCCTCTGAGATCACCAGGTATGAAACCTGAGTGCTGACAGAGCAGCATGTTCCCCCTCATTCACCTCCACCACCACAGCCAAGGCATGCTGGGAAACTGAGGACACACAGACGGAGAACTGAAGTGTCTGCTGTGTGTTCATCTCAGAGTCCTCACAGGTGACACATTAGCTCCAGAACACCAAGCCAGGTGTTTGAAGCCTGACAGGGATTCTTCCCATCCAGAGGGAGGATTTAGCTGCACAACAATGAACATTAGTGTGTAGTTTAGAAACACAGACTGTGCCTGCACTGCATCTAGTGAAGAAAAGTGTTACTGCGAGAGAACCAGGCTCCTTTAAAGCAGCTGATATTAAGGTTGAAAAATCAACAATAAGCTGATGTAATCAACGTTTCACAAAATGGTCAGCAGCTAAAATCTGGAGCCGTTCTTTGGTGGTAATTAACAGTTTGTTCTTGTTAGCTAATTATGTCATTAAAGGTAGCAGCAGAAGCCTTGTGTTGAAAGCCCATTCACTCACACATTCACACAGTATGTGTGTGTCTGTGTTACACTGTGGACATCCCTTCTGTTGGAGCGCCATCTTGTGGCAGGTTTAAGAAATGTTCTTCTTGTAAATCCAAACTGATGCACCTCCATAGCAGACTGTGGAGGCTTTCAGTGACATGAAGACTTGATTTATACTGTCATATTCTCCTGTTACACAAAGCACAGCACGCTGAACATGGATGAACTGAAACTCCCAGCATCTGACTGAGGAAAAGCACAAATCATTCTCACACTGACTCCTGCTTGATTTTAGATTTGCTTTCAAATCCTCACACTTTCATATGAAGCACTAAATGGGCTCCAGACTGTTTATCTCAGCTTCCTGTCAAACACACTGCTGCTCACACCGAGGCTCAGTTTACTCCTCCAGCCTGGCTTAACCTGCTGTCTGTTAAAAACAGTCCCACACTCCTCTGTTTAATCCTTCTGATCAGACTCTTTGATTTTGTATTGTTTTTACCTGAAGTTGTGTTTTTGACATGGTTCTGTCTGTGAAATAAAGCTCACACACACACTGCTACAGTCCTTCATACACTTAGAAACGAAGCTGCTCCTTTCCTCAGTGCTGACACATAAAGAAGAGTTGGTTTTATATCCAACACGTCTCTGTTCCAGAAAACAGCTTCAGCAGCCTCTGAGTCTGAACTTGGAGTTGGTTATAAGCCACAGGCCTGTGTGCACAGCAATGAGGAAATATAATGCAGTAAGTGAAACATGGATGTGTGGAACAGATTATCCCAAAGGTTGATTCTGTTCATCTGGACGTTCTCAGTGAAACATTTGGTCTCTCGGTCAGGTGACTCCTTTAGTCTCAGCTGACTGCAGCTTTCCAAACCTTTGTCACTGGATCACTCACTTCATCTCCAACGTGTCCCTGACACAGACAGCTGGAGCCGTTACAGCAAAATCATTGATCATCGTTTTTAGAACATTAGCTGGTGTTGGTGGGCAGGCTAGCAGTGCTAATTGTTAGCACTAGTTCTGCTGCTCTCCCTTTGTCTCTGTTATTGTTGGTCTTTAGTGAACAATAGAAAGTGTCTTCATGAGACTGTTGCCTAATGTTCAAATGTAGATAACACCACCTGCACCAACCTGTTACACAGCACAACCCTCTGGTGTAGCTTTGGCTGGAGCACATATTGGCAGCTCCAGTGACATCACCACTCCATGGTGACATCATCTCTACAGACTGTGGCTGTTACATATCCTCACCTGGTAATAATAAGACTGTCCTCAGCTGCACACAGCTCCAAGATGAACAAACTGAAGTAAATACAAATTAGAGTTACGATAGATTGAAATCTTGTAATCAGAGCTAATTCTTAGTGAAACTCTCACAACATCATATCCTGATCCTGGGTTAGTGTCTCGGTCTCAGATCACAACATCAGCACAGGCTTGGCTTGGGTGAGGTATTGAGTGGTTCTTGTCCATGACAGCTGCAGGTACAGTGCCATCAGCCATGCTGCACCACATGTCTGCCCAGGAACATTAGTGTGGCTGAGTCTCATGTAAACATTGTGCTAAAGTGGTGGGAAAGTGGCTGCAAGCTGGCTGCACTGTGTCCAATACTCTCAGTATGATATCCACAAACCTCTGAGTGTCACAGAGTGGGCCTGTGCTCAGCTCACTGTGCCCCATTCAATTCTACTTGCATAGTTTTACAAGTAAAATTAAAAGTTGCTCAATGATAAGTTATTGTAGTAACAACTAAGTCCATGGTCATTATTTGTTAATAGTAGCTTAAAGCTTCTGCACCAATCATGGAGCAGCAGGTTTAGAGCATGTGGATCTACAAAAGTAAGTCCCAGTAAGATGGGCTGAGCCTTACATACTAGAAGAAACATGTCATTCCCAGCAGATGAAGCGCCCTTTAAAGCAGGATCTCACTTTAAACCTAAAGAACTTGCTATGAGCATGCAGTGCATTCATGGTTATTATTCATACGATTGTGGGGAGCTAATAAAGTGCAACTATCACATTACATTTTATTATTAAATTGTTGTTAACAATCCCTTCACTTCTGCTTATCTAATTCATGGTTGCAGGATGGCTGACAGCTTCCATTAGGCAGGAGGTAATGTCCATTCTGGCCACAGTGCAACCCACAATGTGTAACTGACACTATTATATTGCATTATGTCACATTGTTACATCTTTTTAATAAATGATGACAGTCAGCTGAATTTGCTGCCCCCTTGGTGGAGGACATCAGGATCAGCAGCTGCTGCTCCATCACAAACACCACAGAAGAAGAACAACACTGGATCAGATTATCTGGACGTGTTTGACAGGGACAGTGTTCATGTTCATGGACATCAGGACAAAAACAGACGATGGAAACCTGCCAGATTTGAGCTAAACTGCTCGTTTCCATGTGTAGTCCCTGGGAGGTCACATGACCAACAAAGACACACAAGCTGTGTCCCAAAACGTCGGCTGCATCCTCCGGAGGCCGCATTTGAAGGCCGATGACGTCACAGCCAGGCGACGAAGGCTGTCCCGATTCCTCGACTCCTTCAAATGCGTCCTTCATTCCCCCGAGTTTGAAGGATGGGTCGGGTGTGTCCTTCGTGGCCCACCATATCCCAGAATTCATAGCGCGGCCCAGCCAAATTTCAGCTGCCAACAATGGCGGCCGCTACTAAGTTTTAAAATTTAACGAGGGAGTACTACTTACTTACAATGAATTCCTTACACTATATAATTTTCCCGTCAGTGTTGGGGAATTCTCAATGGTGCTTGGTGCCATACCCTCAGGGACTTTAATGTTATATAAAAACACTGACAGCTCAATATCTGCCTCAGTCACTCTCCCTGATCCAGCTGAGTCAGCAGTGGGAAAAATCTGCTTTTCACAGGAACTTGGTAACAGCAATAAGAGAAGACGTAGTTTATTCCAAGAAGATATCATGTCTCTCCCATATATAGAATATCTTACTGGAACCGACATGTTCCAGATATCACCTGGAAGACAGTCTGGATGATCCCATAAATATCTAATTGTGAACAAGGTGAAGGAAATCTCATATAAAATTCTTCATAAATGTGACCCAGCCAGTCACTATATGGTAACATTTAAAAGAGACATAAATACTAATTGAACTTTCTGTGGGGATCATGCAGAAACTGTGGCGCATCTCTTTTGGTTCCTCTACACAGAGATTCTGGAAGAATTTAGCAGTTTTGTTATTGTCCATATTTTAAGGGAGTTTTCTTTACGATGGAAAATGTTTTATTCTGTTTCTTTAAGTTCCCCAGGAAGAATGATAAATGTTTTTTATAAAATATTTGTTAATACTTTTAGCTATTTTATATCCATAAATGTAAGTTTATTAATAAAACACCATATTTCTGCCTTTTTATAAGGATATGAATTGTACATACAATCAATTTCAGACTCAACCAACAAAAAGCCTCTCAGAACAATATTTATATGTTGATTTTTTTCGCCTCCTCATATCATAATTTTTTTACTCCTGGTTCTGTATGTTCATGTTCTGTTCTTTTGTAAACTTCATCTGTTTGTATGTTGTATACTCATTGTGTTTCAATAAAGTTCGATTTAAAAAAGGTACGTTCTAAACGAAGCTTCAGACGTCACTGATCACGTGACTCTGGCCAAACGAATCAAGCCTCGACACGGTGCTTCTGAAGCAGCGCGTTGATCTTTCTGACACACGCACCGGAGCGTCAGCTTCAAGCGGACCATCACTACGTCTCACATCTAAAGGTGTCAAGGTAACTTTGAACTGAGTTCAGTCAATCTGGAGTTTTTCCAAGTTTTCTGTTGCTCTCTGTGAGAGAAGAGCGTTAAAGGCGGGGCTCTCCAGAGTCCAGCAAAACAGGAAACCACAGCTGGGTGTGTGTAAGTGTGCAAACCAATAGAATGCATCGTGGTGGGGGGGGCATCACGGGCATTGGCAAGAAAAAAATAAAATAATCGGTCGTACCCATGCTTCCCCGACGTCATGCCAGCGCATATTGGGAATTCGTAGGCACCGATCGGTTTTCTATCAGCCATTTGCTGGGAGTAAGGGCGCCCTCCGTTTGCGAGGTGCGCCTGCTGCTGGCGGCACAGGGAGGAGAGGGCGGGGCGGCGGGGAGTCTCTGGCTGGCTGGAGCGGCATCTAATAACAACTCGCAAAACAAAATAAAAACAACAAACAGATATTATGATACAGACTTATAATCTGCACCCATGTTTTTTCTAAATTCTATAAAGTGAGCGCGAGAGCCCTCGGTGCGCCTGCGCGCTGCTGAAGTCAAAGTAAACTTTATTGTCATCTCCGCTACAGACAGTCCAGCATATAGAGAGACGAGACGACGAGGCTGCAGTTACAGCGGTGCAAGTAAACAAACAATAAATATAAGAAGAGTAAGAAAATAAATCTACACTTTAGGACTCGGGGTAAAGGATCAATAACAATTTAATTTATAATTTACAGTTTGATGATTTAAAGTCTCACACAACCCGTCAAAAGGGGCGGGGCCGGCTGCTTCCAAGTAGAGCACATTTCATTTATAATGATGTAAATCCAAGCCCATCATGGATTCACGATCTGAATCCTGGGTTGTGTGAAATCCCAGAAATCAACCTTAGACAAAGTGAATCTGTGAACTAAGGTGTAGGTCTGTTAGGCAGGGCTGTGCAGAGAGGTTTAAAGGGGCGGGTGCTCAAAGTTAAAAAGGGGCACATTGAACCAGGCTGAATAACAACAACACACTTTCATCAAGAGTCTAATATGGGCAACAAGGCAAAGCAAACGTAGCCGATGCTTTACCTGATGGGTACAATGTTGCTGTTGAGGGGTTGCTGTGGATAGTGCTGGAGGGCAGGCAGGGCTGGACTGGGACAAAAAATCGGCCCGGGCATTTTGACTGGAGACCGGCCCACCAAAAATGTGACGTCATTCATGGATAAAACCGCAAAGGATTCTGGGAACTTTTGGCAAGCGGTACTAGCGCATACAGGCTTTCAATTGAACTCAGTTACACAGCGATAAAAAGAAACACAAAAAATGGCAAGAAGCTGCTGTATTATTAACTGCAATAGCCGGTGTTGTGCCAAAAAGTGATTGTCTGCCAAAAACTGATTTCCGGTATTTGCAAAGAAACTGATTGCTCGTATTTAAATTGCTATAAGTAACTTGTTGGGCTATAATATGTGAAACATATGTCAAATGCATCCCTCATGGATGACATAAAGTCATACTGAGCTACAAACAACATTAGTGTAACAAGGTAGAAGCCGCAATCAGTCTGTGGCAGTGACTTTTATATAACCTTTATTTATGCCGTAAAAAAAATCTAATTAACATTAAAAATGTATTTTTAAGAAGTAGTTGGACAGCAGAAATGGCTCAAATATTACAAGTATTTTTCCACTACTAATTAATTACCGTTGAGCTCAAAGGTTATATTAATACACGGTTAACGAATGTGTATTTATGAAGACGATTTGTGAGACGAACAAAGGTAAACGTACCTTTGTTCGTACGATGGTCTTTCGGTGCATTTCAAGGTCCTGTACCCATCCGTCGGTAAACTGTACCTGGGCTTGTTGCAGTGAGCTGAAGTTACTAAACTTCATGAGTGTATGGACTCACTCCAAGAACCGTATAATTATAAATCTGAGCGTGGTGAAAGTTGGGCAGCACGCTAACGTCTTTTGTCCCTCTGTGTGCTCGTAAGGGTCTGACCCTTTCACTCCTTTGATTTTTCCTCGTATCTTTTCTTTGTCTTTTCGTCGAGTCTGTCTTTGTACGGACCGGCATTGTTCTCCGTCGTTTTGTACATACCTTTTTTGTGCGGCAAAGAAAAATCAAGAAGGTATTGGAACCGGAGAATGAACGTTTTGCGGTGCTGCAATTGCAAATGCTTGTATTTGATGCGGTTCTTGGATTGTTTTGTCAGGAGTTCCCGGCATGCAATGCGCAAAGTCACGTGGTCTGTCAATCGCTATAGGAAAAACCATAAAGCCTTTGCATGAAAACAACTGCTTTGATGTACACTGCCTTGTTGGTATATATGTATCAATCTAATAAAGTTAAACCTACACCATTCTCCCTATTCGGGATTTTAAACAGTACATAGCGGAAACAAAAAGACTGCTTGGTAGAGTTAACCTCCTGAACTATCTACAACACATGGTAGAAACCTGAAATTAAGACCAAGAACACTAGAGGTGAGACATGATCATTAATTAATATTAAAATTAATAAATGACAGATTTAGGGATATTTTCATAAAGTATTTATTTACCAAAACAATAGAAAACAGCATGGTAGCACAATATATTTTGCTAACACAGCAACCTTTAAATATGAAAGGAGACAGAGAAAGAAAGGTGAGAAAGAAGAATAAGAATAACACTTAATTGAGTTTTTGATGGCATTTTACACACAGTACTAATACAGTATCTAGAAAATATGGGAAAATACTGGCATCATATACAGTACTTACTTCTGAAGAAATTATATGCGACCCTGAAAAACAGGACACAAGTGAAAGGACAAAGAACTGTGAATGGCAATTGATGGACTTGCTCAGATGATCACAGTACTGGCATCTTTATTCCAGAAAGGAATTAGAGAAATCATATACACTAGTACTTACGTTGATGAACTTAAAAAGTTGAACGGTCTCGAACCTCTTAAACAAACAATGTATGATCAGACCCTGACAAACAGGACAGAAAGGAATAAAGATTAGATGAATATTAAAATCTATAAAGGACAGATTATGATTGAATTGTATCACCAAAGACTATTCACTCATCAATAAAAGGTCACCTACAACACTTCCACAGCAGCAACACTGAACATATCTTAAGACATGGAAACCTTTATGAAGTGAAAGGACAGACAGTGAAGGTTGAGACAGAATTGTACTTAATAGATTTTTTCAGACGATGACAGTACTGGTATGCTTACTCTAGAAAAATGGTTGAATCATATTCCATATAGTACTTACTTAAAATGAACACACTTCAGTCCTCCTAAAATGACTGACAGCATCTGAAATGAAACAATGACAGATTAAGACTGTAAGAATATATGTTTATAAATGCCTAATACTCCAATCTCATATTTATTCTGTCTATTAAGATGGACAAATTCTAAGCATTTACCAATCACTTGACTTGTTTGAAGTGAAGGTAGATACTAAACGTATTCATTTAGGCAATAACAATAAAGCTGAATTTAATATTAACAATAGATAATTACACAGCAAATTCAAAAGTGTTAAATTTTTTTGGTGTTAATAGTCTCCTTGCAAAAGTAGAGTTAATTTTACTCTAAGCAGAGTCACATTATTTTAATGTAACTCTGAGGTGTAAAATGATAGTAGTTAAAATCGAGTGTTAAAAATGAGTGTTTCTCTGTCAAATCTGGAGGTGTTACAATGGAAACATTAACTCTTGACCTCTTAACTCTGAACTCCTAGAGGGGCTATGACACCAACAGAGTAAATTCACAGACTCCGCCCTCAGCACGGCTCCAATCGAAGCTAAAGTGAAGCCGTTTCAGAATATTTTGCTCTACATATTTGAGTTGTTTGCCATGCTTGGTAAGTCATTTTTTCAAAGATTGTTTCAATTATTATTATGAGCTTTTACTTCTGTGGCTCTTTGGAGTTGAGACAAAGCTGTGTGAAAGGCATTAGCCATGTTGCTCGCTGATAGCATAATATTCTGTTTTAGCTAGCTGAAAGGTATTGTTTGCGGGCAAATACCACAGCCTTGAAAAAAGCTTGCATGTGAATTTTCAGTCAAACGTTTGGTCAAATACACCTAAAACAATGTCTAGAATGTGAAATGTTGGTATAATGGTGCTACTTGAAGCCTGAAAACGATCGCCCATAAAAAAATAATAAAAAAACGAGCAAACAGCAGTAGCAGACGTCCTGACTCGATTCTACGGTAGCATTTAGATCCCTCCAGAGTTTTGTGCACACGGTTTAGGTAAAAATGAAAAAGGTTGAGGTTTTACATTTAGTTCAGTATTACCTGTTGCCTGTGTCTTTGTCTTTTGGGAAAATACTTTACACAAGTAATGGCTCAAAGAGGATTCCTTTTTTTTTTTTTTACTGTGCTGCAATTGTTTACTGGATTATTTGTGCCATTAATTAGTGTCAACTAATTTTTATTCAATCTCCACACAGGATATGCTTGTGAAGATGGAATATGGGGGAGAGCAGAAGTGCGTTGAAGTTCCACAAAGTGATGAATGAAGGACATGCATATTGTATTGAAGAAATAAGTGATGAGAATGCTGTTATTTGCATTTACCATGTCAGACCTTTTGATAAACAAAATTCTAATGAAAGTGAGAACATGTACACTGTTACATCTTTCAGAAAATGTTTTGAAATTGTGGTGCACAGTTCAGAATAAATGTTTTTCAAAAACCATTGCATCTTTTTAGTAAATGTTTATTTCCAAAAGAAATTTCTAGAAGTTCAGAACAGTAAAATTCCCGCTTTTTAGAATGAATTAGAAGATAACTCTTACGTAGTTAAACTAAAATACTCTTTGAGAGTTAATATATAAACTCTTAACACCAAGTGTTAAATTATCAACTCCAGACAGATTTGGTGTTTAACACTAAATCAGAGTTAACGTACCAACTCTCCAAAAAGAGTTAAATTAACACTCTCTGGTGTGGACCCATATAGACACTTTAATAGTGTTGAAATCAAATCCGACAGTGTTAATTTGGACATGCTGGATTTGCTGTGTAGGAATGTTTTGCTCATTTTTATTTCACCTCACCAGGTTACAAAAGGAGCTTTCTCAGCAGGTCACTCTTCTCAGCTACCCTGTCAATGACCATGTCAGAGTCCAATGACATGAGAATGTCCTTTTCAGTGGCCATCAGCATAAACATCTCCAGCTTGTTTGCAGACAGGCTGCTTCGGAGTCTGCTTTTAATGAACTTGAGTGTAGAGAACGTTCTTTCACAGGCAACCTGAGTGAGGGAGAGGGTCAGCAGGTACTTGTATGCCAGCCCAAGGAGACGATAGGCATCAGACAGCATGTTGAACCGCCTGAGTATTTGATAGCAGCACAGTGGGCAATTTTTGCAAGAACCACAGCTTTCGGTCACAATTTCACTTTCTTCGTCCCATTCTTCAGATCTGTCCTTTGCTGTTCTGGTCGTGTACTCATCTACATGTGATGTCTTAAGCCTTTCCCACTGTTCAGCAAAACGTTTCAGTTCTGACTGAAGGTTATTAACTGTAGCCCTGCTGTCAAATTTAAGTAGACAGGCGCTGAGGTTCTGAAATGCATTACTTGGAAGAGAAACTGTTCTGACCTGGCTAAACTTCCTGGGGTCCAACCATGCCAAATCGGCAAGAAGAGGGCCATGTATGACAAATCGTCTGTGGATTGCTTCAATAACTGTGTCCAGGATGATGTTGTGCACTTTCACCTCATATGATTTCTCAGCATTGATTTGCAACTCATCTTCAGGCATCTCTCTGGCCATGCCTTTTCTCCTTTTGGCTCTCTTTTTAGGTAGTTCAGCCTCCACTTCCATGTCTGTGTTGTTCTCCCTCTCCTCTAGTTTTTGATTTGTCTGTTTCACAAATGTGTCTGCAGCTGTCTTCACAGTTGGAAAGTCCCTGGCAATACTTTTGAGGCCATCTTGTGTGGCAGTCACCATATGATGGGCAGAGAGAATGTCTATCCCCTTTGACTGGAGGTACTTTGACAGAGGAGTTGTTGCTCAAACACTCTAAGAAATATCTGTGCTGTTAACACAGTTTCATGCTTCAAGAGACACTCTTTAAAGCCTCGTGCTTTGGCACGAACAGCTGGCTTTTCTTTTTCCCTCTTTTCAATGGCTTCCATCGTCAGCACTACATCAACGAAGAGGCCATCATCTGGTTTTCCAAAATGTCCAAAGATTTTCTGGAGGGCATCATGCTTGGCCCACCACCGTGTCTCACCTATTGGACTGAGGCGTCTGTGTCTTGTGTTTTCGGTTTGTTTCTCCCACAGATTAACCCTGTGATGGGACTCCTTGATGAACACAGCTATGTCATTAAGTAAATTAAAGAGTGATCCACTTTCAATGACACTTTGTGTTGTGTCAGCAATCACAAGATTAAGTATGTGTGCATAGCACCACACATGCACATGAGTTGGAGACTGGGCAGTCATAAGTGCTGAAAAGCCTTTGTACTGGCCCTGCATATTTGAAGCACCATCTGTTGCATTCCCAATGCACATGGCCTTGTCTAGATTCAGATGCTCTAAAACTCCGGAAAGCAAGTTTACAAAGTACTGCCCCGTGGATGCTTCGCACCTCACTATGGAGACAAGCCTCTCCTGCACAGACTCAGTAACATACCTGATGATTACTGAACACTGATCATAACCTGTGATGTCTTGGGTTGTGTCTAGCTGAACAGAAAACATCCCAGCTTTCTGGACATCACTGGCGATGCTCTCTTGAAGGAGATGGCTAAGTGCATCAATCACTGAGTTGACAGTTGTTTTGGAGAGTAGGGTGATGAGAGATCCTCTACCTCTTGATCCACTGGTCTGATGCAACTTCTTGCTTTTTTCAATGCAGTCATTCAAATGTTCTCCAAGGCACATATCATACTTGCCTAATAACACAATCCGTTCCAGAAAGTTACCATGATCGATGGTGTTATCACCTAAAGTGTATGCAGCCTCATTCTCCACATGCCTATAGCTGAGTCCCCTCTTCCCAAGTACTTTGATCACATCCACTATACGCTCTAAAACTTGCCGTCTCTTTTTCACTTGTGCTCTGTGAGCTGACAACTGACTGCCAGCAAACAAGCTCCTGATGTTGCCTTTTGAGCACCTTAAGAAAAAAGCTTCAGCACAGGTCTGGTGTGTGTTGCTCTTTTCATGCTCCTCTGTGCGCAGATGTATATGTCGCCAGTCACTCATGCCTGTTATAAATGTGCTGGTGTCAGTCAGCCTTGCAAATGCCAGACACACAAAGCAGAACAATAAATGGCGTTCTTTGCAATAAGTAAGCCACTTCCTGTTGGTGCCATCTTTACAGCTGAACACCCTCATCACAACTGCACTGCTACTGTTCTGCTGTGGGTGGTAATCTAAGAAGGCCTGTAATATGGCAGGTTCAGGGCGAGCAAAGTAATCGATGCCCTGGCTCTCACTCTCCTGCTCTTCCATCTCTCTCTCCTGCTCTTCCATCTCTCTCTCTTACTCTTCCATCTCTCTCTCTTACTCTTCCATCTCTCTCTCCTGCTCTTCCATCTCTCTCTCCTGCTCTTCCATCTCTCTCTCTTGCTCTTCCATCTCTCTCTCCTGCTCTTCCATCTCTCTCTCCTGCTCTTCCATCTCTCTCTCCTGCTCTTCCATCTCTCTCTCTTGCTCTTCCATCTCTCTCTCCTGCTCTTCCATCTCTCTCTCTTGCTCTTCCATCTCTCTCTCCTGCTCTTCCATCTCTCTCTCCTGCTCTTCCATCTCTCTCTCCTGCTCTTCCATCTCTCTCTTGCTCTTCCATCTCTCTCTCTTGTTCCATCTCTCTCTTGCTCTTCCATCTCTCTCTCCTGCTCTTCCATCTCTCTCTCTTGTTCCATCTCTCTCTTGCTCTTCCATCTCTCTCTCTTGCTCTTCCATCTCTCTCTTGCTCTTCCATCTCTCTCTCTTGTTCCATCTCTCTCTTGCTCTTCCATCTCTCTCTCCTGCTCTTCCATCTCTCTCTCCTGCTCTTCCATCTCTCTCTCCTGCTCTTCCATCTCTCTCTTGCTCTTCCATCTCTCTCTCTTGCTCCATCTCTCTCTCTTGCTCTTCCATCTCTCTCTCTTGCTCTTCCATCTCTCTCTCCTGCTCTTCCATCTCTCTCTCTCCTGCTCTTCCATCTCTCTCTCTCCTGCTCTTCCATCTCTCTCTCCTGCTCTTCCATCTCTCTCTCTTGTTCCATCTCTCTCTTGCTCTTCCATCTCTCTCTCCTGCTCTTCCATCTCTCTCTCTTGTTCCATCTCTCTCTTGCTCTTCCATCTCTCTCTCTTGCTCTTCCATCTCTCTCTTGCTCTTCCATCTCTCTCTCTTGTTCCATCTCTCTCTCTTGCTCTTCCATCTCTCTCTCCTGCTCTTCCATCTCTCTCTCCTGCTCTTCCATCTCTCTCTTGCTCTTCCATCTCTCTCTCTTGCTCTTCCATCTCTCTCTCTCCTGCTCTTCCATCTCTCTCTCTCCTGCTCTTCCATCTCTCTCTCTCTTGCTCTTCCATCTCTCTCTCTTGCTCTTCCATCTCTCTCTGCTGCTCTTCTGTCTCCTCTGTCACAGACTTCTCCACTTTTGATGATAAATCAGCTGGTGCAACATGTAAGGATTGGCACAATTTGTTAAGATTTTGAGAAGTTTGAGAAACTAACCTTAAGCATAAAATAAAATTTACTATCAGTAACTTCATAGCACCCGCCCAGCAGTATATAAACTCCGTCATGCTAGTTACGCTGTACGAGTTATTCTAAGCGACTGTATAAAGTCACCACAACGAAAACAAACTACAACTAAAATTAGTTTCTATCTGACACAGATAGACAGCAGGTCATAACTTCTTACCTGAAGTTCAGTTCCTCTGCCACTATGACCGGCGGCCACCTCAGGTCTCTCCTCCTCCTGCCTCCCCTTTCCTTCATCCACCTGCTGGCCTCCACCACTTGCTGATCTTGCTAAATCTATGGAAGCTGTGCCATAGCTACCACCAAACAATTCAGTAATTTTCACACATTTGGCAGCGTCTGCCTGAAGGGCTTGTTTCTTTTTGGCCCTAATTTTTTCGTCACCTCCTTTCCTTTTTTTGTTCTCCATTTTCTTTAGTTCGTCTATAAGATTGCTAAACATGGGGGAGGGTGCATCCGACCTCCTCGGCTGTAATTGGTCCAGCCCAGAGTCGATCATGACCAATTGGCCAATCCAACGCCTTTCATTGTTTATACCCTTCCCAAAAAAAAAAAAAAAAAAAAAAGAAATCGGTCGGCCCATAAAAACAAAAAATCGCCAGCGGCCCACCGGGCAAGTGTGTATGCCCGATGGCCAGTCCAGCTATGAGGGCAGGGCTGTGTTGGTCTGAGACTGTAGACAGTAAAAAGTCCACAGGAGAGATGGTAGCTGATTAAACAAGTGTCATGAGATAATAACTAAATGCAAAGATTGGTGACAGCGCTTGGAACCATAAGGCAACAAAAAACTGTGAGAAATAATTTAAGCTCTGCCTGTGAATCACTCTTTGCTTCTCTTCTTCCTTCCATCCCATCATTTCATATATCACTCTCCAATTGCTGTCTATGTGAGAACAAGGCACAACTTGCTATTGCAATAAACTATAATCTAATTATCCACACCTAACAACTCTTGCACTTAATCTATAATAAAATGATGACAGAAAAATGTTATAGCCCTGCCTTTAGTAGCCTCACACAGCTCCTGCTGTTTCCTCCTCATGTCCTTACCAGGCATGTCTGCACAATGTTATATCATGAGTAATATTTTTTTTTAAATCCATCTAAATAAAACACACACATGCACGCACACACAGGGACATTTTAGACCTTCTTCAGAATACTGTATATACTATGGGCATCACTGTGCTGATCCAGAATCCTTACATTATTATTCATTACTAGAGCTACAATAATAAAGCAAAGAGGAGGGGGAAGTAATAAATATGAAATAATGTATTTATGATGATTCCATTTGTTTCACTATCCACTCTGTGCAGGGGCAAAGCTTATTACATGTTTAAACTGTAGAGATACAATCATTTTACTGCTGTAAAATCCAACTTTTGTCTTATTTAAAATATAAATCTAATATAATCTGCTTCTTAATGTATGTTCTTTAAAATACAGCGTGTTTTTAATATATTATAATTATAATAATGCATAATTATGTGGACATGCATATTAGATCGTTTTTTAGTGAAATATAATCCCCCTAGAAAGGGAGGAAAAGCCCGGAAACTTACTTTAAAACTAAATATGTTCTAAATACTTTAAAACTAAATATGTTCCCTAAAACGGTGACAGAGCTACAGACCCATGACAGCCTTACACAGGTAGCCAGCAGCTGTGACCAGCACTACCTGTGCAGTTAATAAAAGGACAGGTAATGTTTGTCGCGCTGTTGCACACACAGCACGCTCGTTTGTTTCAGTTCGTCAGTAGCAACAAGACAGCTTACCAACGTGTACGTAATAAGCTGATACTCCTGTGTGCTACACACTACAGTGTGCGCTGTACACCTACTTACTGGTTGTGTCGCATCAGTCTGTGTCTCTGAGTTAACTTGTGTTTCTCCTACAGCTCCGGACCGCTATAAATGCACGTGCTCTTTGTGAGCTCGTTCCCGGCTCGTAACCAGCGCGTTCTGCCATCAAGGGCGATCATTGGTTAAATGTGATCATGTGACTGATGCAAGCCAGATCCTTTTATTTAGCAAAACTGTGATTAATAGTTAAATATTATTGTTGAGAAGCACAGACAGGACTCCGCACGCACACACACATTAAAAAAAATAAATAATAATAATTTAAAAAAAAAAAAGTTGCCTCAACAAAAGGGCACCTTGGGCACCCATCAGGAAAGGGGCGGGTGCTCAAGCCCCTCTAGCCCCCCCACTCTGCACGTGCCTGCTGTTAGGTTAATTGTGCTGATCCTCGGGTTGGGGGATTTGTGTTTGTACTGGAGCGCAAAATTCAAACCAATGGAAGATGGACAACAAAAGTTCAAAGCCATCAGGTGCTCAGGTTAGAAAAAAGAGAAAAGATGCAGGTAAGCAGACGTGTGATTGGATAATGGCAGCTCATCCTGAACCAATCAGACTAAACTCCAAACAATACATTATGTTACAGATTTTAATAGTAATTAGTCATTGTTACTTGTTGATTTGTCCTTTTCTCATTGTGTGACGAATTATGACGACTGTTTGGTAGCTGTTATTGTCTCTCTCTCTCTCTTCATGTGTGTTTCTCTGGTGAAACAATAGTTTTGTGTTAATGTTAGGGCTGCACGATTTTGCATAAAATGAGAATCACCATTTTTTGCTTAGAATTGAGATCATGATTCTCTCATAACAATAAATAAACATAAAACAACAAATGTCTCACGTTTTGTTGTTGCAGCAAAATGTTGTCCTGCTTGAAATTCCGTCTCCACCGTTGCTCGACGCTGCGTGTACAGAGCAGGTAGTGCAACAATAGAAAAATAGTTGCGGGACGGCACTGTGTAGCGTTTGTCTAGGGTGTTGATCGTTTTCCTAAATCCCTCGTTTTGCACAGTATTGATGGAGCCATATCTTTGGTCAGGTGATAAGTGATAGCCTCCGTAATGTCTTTGTGCCTGCGGGAGTTCGACGTGTATAGGGAAGCGCTGTATAAGGTTCCCGTTATTGATGTTTGGGTGGTTGACCGGGACGGATTTTCTCCTGTCACTTTCTCGTCATCCCTGACGTGCTCTCCGTTGTTGTTTCCCTGCTAATTTTAGCATCACACGGCACAGCTTCTGTATCACGTGGTATAAGGCTCCGCCCTTGTCATTTGTTGAGCAGGAAGAGTGAGCGCTTGTTTTCGTGCAGAGTACGTCCCGGATCAAAATGTGAAGTTTTACAAATCACCACTTCTTTAGTGAATATCATTTCAGTCTCAGACAATCTCGTTTCTCTTACAGAGGTTGAATGCACCTTCTGCGGATGGCGGTACCACACAGTGTGCGTGGACTTCCCCTGCACAGAAGGCAACTACAAATGCTGTGAATGCTAAATAAACAGAAACAAATGATCCCTGTTGTCTTTGCTTGATGATTGGTTTGAGTCTTGACAATCCACATTGCTGGCGTTGCATCTTTCAATGCCAGCAATGGCAGGTATCAGTGCTCAAAGCTTTTGTGTTTGTTTCCAACAAGTTGCCCACCTCGGGAAACAAAAATGTGTTCTTTTACTTGTCAGATGAACATATGAGACACTTTGACTCTTCAGTGCAGTGTGGAGCCTAACAAAGATCTGTTTTGTGTCCCAGCTGATCAGCAGGAGGAGGAGAGTCTGACGGAGCAGCAGAGGAACATTTTCAGCTACTTGGACTCAGCTCAGCCACTACAGAGGAAACAATGAGCTCAACACAGAAGGTGACAGACAGAGCAGGACCATATGACCAAAGATATTTATCACCATATACATTTGAACATTTGCCATAACGATGTAGCTGACGATAGAATTGACACCAGACAAAATACTTTACAGCTGCACAACTTTATTAAAAAGCCATCAATGTATTTTCACTGAAACAAGCAGCTGTTGTTTATGTGCATTAAAGTTATATAAAAATGTAACAGTGCAAATGCAAATTCCTCGCTGACAGTTTAACCAAAAGGCGTTTCCAGTGGAAACTGGCCGACACATCCTGAGCATAACCATGTATAATATCCACTAAACTTCAGAAGAGGTTATACAGTCGTGGCCAAAAGGTTTGAGAATTGCATAAATATTGGAACCTGGAGAAGTTGCTGCTTAAGTTTTTATAATAGCATTTTGCCTGCACTCCAGAATGTTATGAGGAGTGATCAGATGAACTGCATCGTCCTTCTTTGCCATGAAAACGAACTTAATCCCCAAAAAGCCTTACCACTGCATTTCATTGCTGTCATCAAAGGACCTGCTGAGACCATTTCAGTGATCGTCTTCTTAACTCAGGTGAGAATGTTGGCGAGCACGAGGCTGGAGATCATCATGGCTGTATCCCGATTCAGGTTCTGCAGCTTTAAAGTCCTCAAGGGCCACGTACTCAAAGACCGCTAAGGCCGAAGTGCGAGGCTCGTAGGCTCGTGAAATGGGACGTCTAGTCTCCGTCGCGCTGCCCAGGTTGCCTAGCAACCATGATACTAACAGCTGGAAACGTTTCATACAGCTTTGTTTGACAGAAATGAAGGAGAACATGTTGGTACTAAATGTGGCTCAATGCTTACATATATGTGTAAAAAGCAAATGTAGGAGCTGTCTGATAGAATGAAGAGTAGACTGATATATGAAATATTCCTTTATTGGGTGAGAAAATCAGACCATGTCATAACTGCTGTAAGTCACACAGAATAGATATCAGAGCCTTAACCCTTTAGAGCCGATCGGAGCGGGCACGCTCTGTTTTGTGTAACTATTTTTAAATCCCAGTAGCACTGAAACCACGTAAGCTAGCGCAAAAAAATTTTTTTTGCATATGAAACCGGATGAGTTGTACTTACATCTTATGCCATCAGCTTGTCCTCGGTCACGGTTTCCTTCCACATAAAGCTTTGCAAAAACTGCATAAAAAGCGCTTGCAGGAACAAAAACATAATATTCCAGAAACACGCTTTACCGATCCGATCAGCTGTTCGTAACGCTTCCTACGTTGGAATAGACATCAGCACGAACTTTTGCATTTCCGCCATTACCTGCCCGAAACCGGAAGTGACGTCATTTTCGCGGAAATGTATTCTTTTTTGCCATCAGAGCCCCAGGGTCTATACTGGTCTTTTTAAAAGTTATCTTTGACTTTATGACTTTCTGTGTCGTTTCTGGGATGCTTAGGACTCATATTGCACTGCTGGAAATAGTTTATTTTGATGCATATGCTGCTTTTTTGCAAATTTGCAGTATAATATTTATTTTCGTTTTTCCTGCAGTGTATAAAAATTGGTGTATTTCAAAAATAAAACTATGAAGACACTCAAAATAAATTTCCTGTGGTGGGAAACTATTTTGTGCACCTTTTTTGTATTTACAGTTTTGAGGGATAAGCCTCTTAAATTTCTCTAACTAGAAATATATGTTAAAACAGCAAAAACGATTTTCAATTTTTTTGTAGTTTATTGCACTTTTTTGCAATTTATGTAATTACTATGCACTTAATACATACATATTATTAAAATCTGGGCTATAATGGTTGTATTGATGTATAGCAAATTGAAATGCTCCCAAAAATGGCTCCACAGCATGTAAAAATATAATATAAGCTCTGGCGGACTTGGTTCTATGGTAGGTCTTAAAGGGTTAAACAGGGTGACTTCTGCTAAATGGGTCAAACTGGGCAGAAAGTCTACAAACACATAACATCCTTATAGAATATGATGTAACACTATAGATCAACTTAGCTCAGAATATATAAAGCATATAAACAGTTACAGCAATATGATGCAACAAACACAGCAGCTACTGATCCAAAATACTCAAAGCTTCATAGAACTGAAACCAACATTTATTTTTAGCTCCATTCTGCTGCTGATACAGACTTTAGGTTTCTGAACGTTAAACTTGTTGCTGCCTTTCATAGTGTGTAACTTGAAGGCCCTGAGTACTTTCTCCCACACTGAAAACACTGGGATGATCACATTATTTGAACATTACCTAATAAGACTGATTCAGCACAGACAGTTATGTTAAACTTTCCTAGCAGTCCTTCACAAACAGGGAACAGTCTGTCTATTCTCTCCATCTGTCAGCTGCTGCTGGCTCTTCCTCCTTGTTAAGAAAAATACTCTAAAACACTTCTTCAGTAAAGACTCAGAGAAGAGAAACACACAGAACTTCTTGCTAGCAAGGGCAGTCTCCAGAACTGAGACTCGCACTAAGAAACTGCGCCGGTCTTTATTTATACTTCAGTGAGCGTTTGTTCTTTACATTGGAATGTGGAGGTGTACGTGTGTGTGTGTGTGTGTGTGTGTGTGTGTGTTGCTGATCAAAGGGTCATATAACATGAAAGCACAAAAGGAAACATCCTTGGTCAGGAAGAGGGTAATCTCCCCCTCACCCTAGATGGTTCACCCTAGATAACACAGTGAAGAAGTCCAGCAGTTCATCTAGACAAAAAGGCACTTAGACTAAAACAGACATAGCTATGTTAAAACAATAAAACAAGGATTAGACATTCTTTCACTATGTCACCAACTAGACACTAATGATTACATGCAGTATTCTACCATATACAAACTTATATTATTAAAAGATTATACTGACGTCTAAATACAATTTCCTATTGACACTCCCTCCTGTTGTCAGAAAAACTTTTAAGTGAAATATCAGTTTGTAACATCTTGTCGTACATTTTCTGTCACATCGTCATTAATCACACAAAGTCTTCATGTTCCAACAGGTCAGAGTCATCATCATCATTTGTCACGGCTGTATATGCAGCAACAGTGGAAAATATTATGCGGTTAATCATGAGTTTTAGACATGGCAATATAAACGTTACAAAGACACAAAATAAAAGTAAGAATATCCCAACTCCAATGAGTAGCCTTTTTAGCACCTGTAACCAGGAGCCAGTGTAAAGCCAAGAAAACCAGTCACTCGGCATCCATCATCCGTCATCCAATCTGCCAGAGTGGTTTCACGAATCGATTTATCTAGTGGCTCGCTAGTAACTGGTAGCGGAAAAGGTCTCCCATGTATAATCTCAAATGGGGACAGCTTGTTGCTTCCTTGTGTTATTCTCATCCACATCTTGACCAGGCCCAAACATTCTGGCCATGGTCTGCCAGTTTCTTCCATTATTTTCCTGAGCCTTTGTTTTATAGTGCCATTTGTTCTCTCCACTAATCCTGCACTCTGTGGATGGTAGGCACAATGATGTTTCAAACTGAAACCTAATTCTACAGATGCTTTGCTGATCACATGATTTACAAAATGGGTTCCATTATCTGATCTTATCAGAGTAGGAATTCCATATGTTGGAATGAAATGATTGCATAGACACTTTGCAACTGAGATTGCGTCTGCTTTTTTCACTGGGTATATTTCCGGCCATTTTGAGAATACATCTATAATTACTAGAGCATATTTTGAGCCCTGACACTCATTCAATTCAATAAAATCCATGTGGATTGTATGAAATGGATGAGGTGGTGTAGGAAAATGTCCTCTTTTTGGTCTTAAATTACCTTGGGTATTATGTTTTTGGCAGGTCATACATGTTCTCACATATTCTTTTGCTGAAGTTTCAAAATTTATAGCATAAAATTGTTGGGTTATTATAAAGGTCATCCCTCCTGTTGAGACATGACTTAAACCATGGCTCAC
This sequence comes from Maylandia zebra, assembly GCF_041146795.1. NCBI lineage: Eukaryota > Metazoa > Chordata > Actinopteri > Cichliformes > Cichlidae > Maylandia > Maylandia zebra. The sequence goes on along the minus strand of NC_135168.1, from coordinate 8,433,074 downwards.
TAGAGCGGCGTTAGTTAACAGTTAGGTATTCTAAACTTTCCTAGCAGTCCTTCACAAACAGGGAACAGTCTGTCTATTCTCTCCATCTGTCAGCTGCTGCTGGCTCTTCCTCCTCCTCTTCCTCACACACTGCTGAGTTTGTCCTGGTGGATCATCAGGGCTGCAAAGCCTCACAGATGATGTGCAGCAGTGGCTCCCTCAGTCTGTCCTCACTCTGGACACTTGCAGTCGTCACACATGGAAATCAAATGTGTGATAAGCTGCAGGATTCAAACACAAGTGTAACTTATAAACACATGTTCATACTTTTATTCCACAATCAGAGAGAAAGAAACAGAGAGAGAGTGCAGGACAGACAGACAGGTGACAGTCTCAGGTGTACACACTGCTACACAACAGCACCAGAGAAGCAGGATTTAGTGTTTGTGTTATTACGAGTGTAAACAAGAAGAGTTCCAGATGGTGCAGTGGACACATGTGTGACTGCTGTGATTAAAGCATCTTTCTTTCAGCTTAACGAGTGAACCGTCAGCTCGTTCAAACACACGTTAAAGTGCGTTTGGCTCGACACCACCGAACAGAGGCAGCAATATAACACAGCTAACATTAACAGTGCAGTGGATCCTGCTTGTGCCGTGATGTTCAGGACTGCAAACCGAGCAGCATCACTGACTTTCAGCTTGTTGTGTTTGTGGATATATGACTGACTTTAATTATCCACAAAATCATCACATTCTCTGTCAGATTAAGGTCGCCTATTGAACGGCGTATATTTTAAAGGCTTTAAAACCAAGTTAACGCTGAAAGTACAAACATCACTAATGTCACATAACTTTGCCGACATGTGGCCAACAGTAATGTTTTAATGTTCTTCATTATTAAACATTTGCACATAAATAAGTGACATAATATTCAGAACTTACTTTTGAAAGTTTACTCTTTGGCCGCTCCACTTCTTTGAAGTGTCTCCCAGTCCCAATGCACTTGTTAGCATGTTTTGGTTCGTGTCTCCCCAGAAACATTTCCGTTGTGTTGTGTGTGCTTTTGTAGCGTTTTTCTTTTTGCAGCGTTTGTCTTTTTGCAAGTGTTTTCTGAAGTTGCAGTCCGTTTGGCCTCTCAGGGCCACCGTATATTTGACACATTTAAGGAAAATACTAATAAAATAAAATAAATGTTCCCTTTAGAAATTCCCCTATAAAATAGTTGGTTTTTTTTCAATCACTAATCTTAGCAGTAGGATTTACATGAAAAGAGAAATAAACTAAGTTTGAGTGAAAATGTAAATTTCTTGAACTCTCTGGGCAACCGATTCAGTGACTCAAATGACTCAAAAAACTTGATTCATTTTAGTGAGTGACTCATTCAAAGACTCGATTCAGTAAAAAGAATAGAAATTACCATCACTACAAGCTTCATTTTAAATTTATGTGAGAAGTCACATGAAGTCCCAATTTACACATATGTGCTGGTTCCCATTTTAGTAAGATATTTGTTAAAGAATTGATTTTCTGTCAGCTCACTAATAAGGCAAAATGGTAGCACTCAACATTGAGATTAGCATTATGCACAACAATGTGCATAATCTGAATGTCTCAGTTGTTTGTTTTAAAATCCATTGTTCTATAATTTTAAAAAAAAGTGGTCCAAAAGGATTTTTCTGCTCTTTCCATACACCAATACTGTGAACATGTGTGTCAAAATTTGATTTATATTATATTATTTAAAGAATTACACATTTTTCACAAACTGAAACAAAATCCTTTAAGTGGAATCAATGTCAGTGAATGAAGCACAAAGGACAGTGTTAGTAAAGTCTGATTTATTTATTTTTTTCATGTTCAGGGCATGAAAAAATAAAGAATCACAAGTTTACATTTATGCACAGGAAACATAAAATCAGTATTTTTCAGAAAGTATTTCCAGCAGAACCATTAACAGAATATGAAATCCCTAAAATTTTCCATTACTTCCTCAAAATTTAGTGATGATTTTCTAAAAACATTTGGTGGAGAGTTTCCATTTGAGTTACCTGATCTTTAATGATTGGATGTAAAACTTTGGAGTTAAAACCTTAGTAGTTTAAAAAATAGAGGATTTTGGCTTATTAAGGTAACTTCAGCGTCAACCCTGTTTTTTCTGGACTGCAATGCTGATTCACAATCTCAAATGCATATTATCTGCTACCATCTATCTATTATCAAACTGCATATTAATCACATGTCCTTTTCACATGTCCTATAACAGCGTTAGATTTTACTGGCATGTCTTTTATAGTCTTTTTAGATTTTTCATCACCATTTGCTAACATCTCTGGTGAGGATGTTAATAGGATCATTTTCTGTGGAAGAGGTGGAAACCCTGGGTTAACTTAGCAAGTTGATAACTGTTTATCCCGATCATCAGTGTTAGGGTAAATAAATCCAGATAAATACTAATGAGAGGTGAATGTGTGTGTGAATGGGTGGATGACTGGATGTGTAAAGCACTTTGGGGTCCTTAGGGACGAGTAAAGCGCTCTACAAATACAGGCCATGTAATGAGAGGTGATTAAGCCATTTCTCATTATTTGCCCTACAAACAATCAGATCTCTCATTTGCACAATTACTTTATTCCCTGTTGTGTACGTCAATTTTCAGTGTTGCAACACTGGAGTTTGTCATGCCCAATGTAATGACAACATCATCAGCTGTGTGTTTCAGATCATGACCATCAGCCTTTCCTCTGACAAAACCTCTCTCTTTACTGTAATACATCTTATGAAAAAGATCCCCATCACACTTTATTTCCTTGTCAAAGACTCCGACTGCGAACCAGTTAGAGTACCGGGCGTAGTCAAAAGGAACAGAGAACATAACGGCTATTTTCTTATCAGCTCTGTTTTTAGATTGATCATAGAGATGGTAAGTGAAGACTCCAACAGATCCACACGTTGTGCCACCAGTCTTAGAGAACAGACTGTTGTCAGATTCATATGGCCCAAGTTTTGTTGGCAAAGGAATTAGGCAGCATCCACTAAGAAGATGCAGGCTAGTCAGAAAAAAGAAAAAATATGAATTAATATTCTTATTCAAACAGGACCTGAACTCCTCATAATGAGTCAGGTGGATCATTTTTTAGAGTAAGAAACTGGCACAGGGTTATTGCTGCTGAGAAAAAAACATTGTGACAGACAAACTGCTCACTTGATTCATTCTGTTTGTTAATGGTGACCTACAGGCAGTATCTCAGTCACAGTAAAAACTGATTCACAGACAAATATGTAAGTTCAGATAAACAACTCTAACTTCACGTGCTGATGTGTTAAATGTGTGTCATTGTTAGATTGTTTTCTCTGTGTTTACTGCACACAAACACGGGTGTGATGCTGCTTAGGTCACTTATATTTCATTTTATATACATTTCTCTTATTTTTAGATCATCAGCTGTGCAGTTCAACAGCACTCACCTGCATGAAAGGTCAATATGAATGAGTTTGTAAAACAAAGTGAAAAAATATGATATTTTTTCAGATTTTTTAGATTTTTAATGTGTAGAAATTTAGAAAGATCCCACTTTAGAAACTACCACTGTACACTGAAGAACAAATGTATAGTCACCTGGGGTTACAAAGGGTGTAGCCCTCGGTCTTGTTTGTAATATGAACAGCAGACTGACGAGCACCCATGGTGTCTGTAAACTGAAAAACAAAAAGAGAGAGAAGAAGGTGTTTCTGTCTGTGGGAGTGTCTATGTTTGTACATCAGTGAACACAAATTCTGAGGACTCCAATAAACATTATACAAACTCCATTATAATTTCCACTGATCATGTTACAGTCCCTGAGGTTAACCCTGTGGGACCTTACCAATAAGAGAGGCCTTTTTTAAAAGGTTTCCTTCAAAGAGCACTGTAGCTTTTTTCACTTAGATTTTCCTTTTGTCATTTCATGCCTTGAACATTAAAAAAAAAACAGTTTAAAAATGACCCCTCAGTGTCTGTGAGCAGCTGTGACATAAGTCATGTTCCCACAACGAGCGCTCCAAACACACAGAGCAGAAAAATGATGGAAAAAGCGGTGAATCAGAGAAAGGAGCATTTACATGCAAAATTAACTAATAAACATGAACTTGTCTCCTTTTCAATCGAATAAACAAAGTCAGATTCACAATGATGAGATGAATTCAGGTGAAAACAATCAGCAGTGTTTGTATGAGCAGTCCTCACAGTCTGACTGAAACTAGATCTGTCTGTTTATACCCTGAAAGTGAAAGTAGAACATCTGTTCATGAACTGAAGGAAATTTGACAAAAACGATTTTTTGCTTTTCCCTTTAACTGCCCCATTTTTTCCTCATTTGTTTTTTCCTGATATATATTTTTTTTAAAAAAAGGTTTTTCCTCTGATATTATTGTATCTTAGAGCTTTACCTTGACAACGAGATATTTAAAACAATGTCTCCTCTCACCCCTGCGGTTGGTTTATCTTTCAAACTCGGGTCATCTACCCGAAACCTGGGAGCTTGAGGGTCCTGTGCAGTATCTTAGCTGTTCCTAAGTTACAGCATTTAACAGGATGCTCTAAACATTGCTCAAACAGGATGCCTACACTACATTGTAGTGAAAGACTAAAAATCTATTCTACACTCACTGCTTGATGATTTGGTAGACTGCCTGTGATTAAGAGACTGAAATAATGTTGTGCATGTTTCTCATTTGATCTGCTTTGCAACAAATAGTTCTTTAACTTCTTTAATGCCTTTACCTTGAATTTGATAACTAAAGGCTCCACCCTAATTATGTAATGCTATTAGAGCGCAGGTGTGTTTCCACTCAACACAACCTGAACAGCAGAGAGGGAGGAGAGAGAGAGAGCAATGGAGAGGGAAGAGTAACCCTAGCTAGAGGCTGAGCTCAGGCCAAATAAAGTTTAAGTAATTACTTTTAGCCATGAAAAGTTATAGAAGGTACAAGAACCTCCTTTTGTGGCTTTCATTTAAAGTGATCAAAACTGTTTTTAAACTCTGGAGACCAGCCATCACTGTTGGTGAAAGTACTACAGAAATTGACTTTCTGCAAGTTTTATGTGAATTGCTGATGACGTGTAGTCTTTGTCTTTTCAAACAGACTTTATTGAGACCCATCAACAGTTCAACAGGCCTTCATGGAGACCTGCTGATATAAGTTCTCAGAGCTGCTGTAGAACTATTTATAGCTTACTGTGGAAACACTGATCAAACTGTTAGCAACAACATGGACACACATGAAACAACATGAAAGTACAGTTTGACCTTTATGCATTCAACTGTAACTCAGTTTTCCTTAAGTGCAGTTTGTACAGCCTGAACTGAACATGTAAAAGATTTTAGAGCCTGTATGGGATTTTCTTTCATCAATGTAGTCACATTGTTTTAGTAACAGTGCTTTTATGTCACTGGCTTTAGAATGTCTGTTTCACACTTTTTTGCACACAGTAAGAGAGTTATGTTATCTTGGGAAGTGGCGGCACTTTATTGCAGTGTGGGGGAAAAGTCCACAGGTGTTGATAGACTTTTGTTTGTCTCTGAAGATGGGGGAGACCCTGTAAGAGGAGATAAGGTGGTAAAAATCGTCCCCCTTCTGGTAAGGGTCAAAGGTATACACAACAGCTGTGCAATACGTTATCTGACTGTATTTAAAACCAGAGCTGAGATCAGGGGAGAGAATACTGGTCAGTGCCCCGCGATCGCAGCTCTCTCCCAAGGATGCTTGTGTTTATTAAAAGGTGTTGGCTTACTGCGCATCTGTATCTGTAGGCTTTATTAATTAAATTTCCATAACAAGCTGCAATTTCAGTTCAGTTCAATTCATATAATTTCAGACAGTAAAGCGATTTTTAAAACTTAATATACTTTATATTTATTATACTATAATACTATAATAATGTGTCTCCAATCTAATCCAGTCAGTCTGAGAAATGTAAAACGTGTTTTACCAACTCTCATGTTTGTTTTGGTGTGGACAGTCTGTTGGAGCAGAGCCAACAGTTTGTGACACAAGATTTTTAACAGAGGCCAACTTGCTACGTCTAGTTTAAAGAACACTTTAAAAATTCCAAGTTTATTGTTCAGCAGAGGCATTGTATTCACAGTTTGCTGTCAGTGAGCTCTGTTGTCAATGGATGCAGTGAACAAAGTATGTGGTACAACAAGTCTGTGGCCCAGTCTTGATTGTGTTGTTCAATCCTGCAGATCTAACACACAAAGAGCAGAAGTGAAACCGAGTGTTTGAAATAATGAAAAGTGTCACTTCAGCCTGTCTGTGCTGTTCAGAGATCAGAAATAAATCATATTTCTCATCTTTGAAATTTATCCATTAACAGTGAACTCTACTATCACTCCCTTCCAGTCCACTTGTCAAGATCTACATATGAAGGTTTCTGAGGTGAGAAAAACCCCACCCAAACATAAATCTATAGCATTTTCTAATTTTTATTTTTTTTTTTTTTTTTCAGTATTAGTTTAGCAGTACCTTTTGAAAGCAGTGCTCTTATTCTTGGCTACATCAAAAGTCTAAATAACTCTGTATGTATCAAAGCCTCCTAAAGCAAGTTTGTTTGTTTGGGGTTTTTTTTAACCAAACTAACAAGAACTAAAACTTTGGATATTTCCTCTATAACTGTATTTTAGTTGTTTCCCAAGTTCACAAAATAATTTCATTAAGTTTTAATTCTCATTAAAGGTCATGTTTTTATTAATTAAGCATTAATGATTTTAGTTTATTAAAACTGTTTTTTCCACATGTAGTTTTAGTGAACTGTAATAACTCATGTCCTGACATCTGTGTGTTCTGTAACATCTCTTGTTTTGGAGTAGAGCCAACAATTGGTGGCTCAGTATTTTTAATCAGTGGCTGACATGTGAAGCCTTTGTCTAACATACTTATAGACAATTTTACAAAGTCCACTCTGTGTCTGTGAAACGGCAGCCAAGCTCAGGACATATTTAGTCTGATTCCCAGATTCTGATCACACTAACAGAAAATAACAGTCAGCCTCATTGGTCCACCTGTGAGTCTTTTACTGTGAACAAAAAATTATTTTAAAAAGCAGTTTAAGACTCTTCTATTTAAATTGGTTTTTAACTATATTTGTGCTGAATGTTGGGTTGTCCTTTTTTATGTATATTTGTTTTATATTATTGTGAAGCACTTTGCGGTTTTTATCCTGTGAAGAATGCTATATAAATAAATAAATAAAGTAAGTAAGTAACTATGGAGCGGCAGATTTGTGCCGGAACTAAGCTGCACAGCTGATGTTAGCCAGGAAACATTACACACTGACTTTAATACAAACGCACACAGTTTGTTGTGTGAAGAAATCAAACACGAGCTGAACAAACAGTAAAGTTCCTAACTGTTAAAGGAGGAAACAAAGCAAACTTACAGTTTCTTCACACCAACAACAAGCTCCACTCCACACCTGGACACTAAACACGGACACACAGGTGAGCTGCTTCCTGGAAGGAGGCGGGGCTCCACCTGAAACTCAGCACAGGTGGGAGGGGCTCAGCTCTGTGTGTGCTGATGTGTTAACTTTAAAAATATGCCGTCTGACTGCTCAGACTGAGTCAGAGTAAAGTTCACATGCTGACGTGTGGAGACATGAAACCTTGTTGTAGCTGCAGGTGTGAACACACTGATCCCAGATCAGCTCTGCTGTATTTGTAACATGAACATTTCTGCTGCAAAGCTTCAAATGTTCAGCATGTTTCTCTGTTTCCAGTCTATAGATCCAGTCACACTTTCTACCTTCACCTGTGCAGTAAAGACTGAGAGCAGAGCTGAAACCAAGCGTCCAATCAGTGAGCAGCATCAACACCTGAGCTTCATTCAGACTCTGTTATTGAAGATGTTGTTGGTACAAAGTTCATCTGCTGCTCACATGAATCCATGAAAGATTTATTTCACTGAATGTTTCTTCAAAGCTCATTTCAACCTGTTGAAGTCATGAATGAAAGTGCAGACTGAGAGTGGATCACATGATGTTTGAGGTGTGTCATGTGACATGTTCAGTATTGTCACACATGTCTAGATTGTCCCTGATATCATAACTGCTCAAACACTGATGATTATATTTGAAGAATTATTCCTGATGGCAGCAAAGTTTGAATGGAGCTCTCTGTCTGTGCTGATTTGTCGCCCTCTGGAGGTCAAAGCACAAACTGCATGATGTCACTGTAACCACCACAGTGACAGGAAGTGTTTTTATGACTGAAACACTGAAATGATGCTAACGGCTGTCGTTAGGCTCACTGACAGCAGTGCTGATGTGTTCATGTCAAACACTGGCTCAGGTCAGACTCCTTCATCCTTCTCCAGCGTGAGGCCGCCCTCAGACCCACAGGAGCTCTGACCTTTGACCTCCTGACCCTAACCATTTTAGTCTTGTTGCATCTTTAAATGCAAATCCTGTGAAATGGTCAGGGGCGGCTCTAGAGAAATTTTCTTAGGGTGGCAAAATAAAAAGCCTTTTCCCCCCAAACACATATGCAGGTGGTTACATGTGGTTAAAATGATTCAAATGCAGTAAGTATGCACGTTTTTCATATAAATATAGTCTATAACTTAATTATTGTCTGTACCCACATGATTACACACTTTAGTTACATGAAACATGTGAGTTTTGATGTTATGTACTGTACAGCCTGTATATTAAATACATATGTAGCCCAATAAGTATAAACTCCAGAAAGCTACACAACATGGGGCGCTTCATTTACAAACACAAGTCTAACTTAAGTTTCACTGTTTTTGTTAGAAAACAGTCACATTGTTGCAGCTTAAATGACACAAAATGTCAGAAATCTGCACTGTCATGAACAAACATGTAAACCTCATTTTTCATGATTTGTTGGATTCACCCTCTGAGGTCTGAAATACAACCGGACATTTGTGACTCCTTTGAGTTTACGTTTGTATTTCACCCTCAGATTGTTTCATTTTATTTTTTCCTCCTCTTGCTTTGTTTGGTATCTTTTCAGCTCAACTGAATTTAGTTGTTTTTTCACTGACATACTGCATTAGTATTACTATTACTATTAATGTAACTATTACTGATCTGAAATCACACAAAGAACCTAAAATCCTAGCAGTATTTTTTACTGTAAAAAAACCACAGACGTGTTGGGTAAATGTTTATAACTTGAAATGCGAATATAAATTGTACATTTTGTAAACAGATACAACTATTTATCTAAAAATGCAGCCAATACACCTGCTGTTTTTTCATTTTCTACAACCATTTAAAATAGCACTCACCTTCCTTCATTTCCACAGTGTAACATCCACCCACCTGTGTAAAATCAGAAATTCCCATGGTGTTGTTCAAAATGTGCTCTGGCACAATCATAAGCATCGCTTGCTGCTGGAAACAAGAAGAAAGCCGTCCTGCTATGGGCTGAACCATTTGTTAATGTGGAGGGGGGGGGGGGGGGGGGACACTATGGAATATATCCAGTTCTAGCATTTATATTCACTGCTGACTGTAACTACGCTCAAACTGTTAAACTTATTTTAATAAACAACACTGTCATATGCAAAACTGGGGTGGCACTTGGGGTGGCAAGGGATCATTTTAGGGTGGCACTTGCCACCCCATGCCACCCTTCTAGATCCGCCCCTGCTGATGAAGCCAACAGGTTCGCTTCATTTGCAAAAAGCAGATATGAGTTTCTGAGGCCACAGTCTTCTGTGGCAGAAGGGGAATCAGGGGAAGCCCTGGAGGAGTCCACCACCCACCAGAAACAGGTCTGAGCTCTCACTGCAGTTGTAAAGGGGCTACACAGCCCACATGAGGCTGAGGGATGCAGCCTTCTGTCAGACTGTCACTAACACAGAGAAACACCCGTGTACACTCATACTCATGGGCACATACACCAATCAACCTAACCCCACTAACTACTCGTCTTTGGACTGTGGGAGCCAGAGAACCCAGAGAGGACCCAGACATGGGGAGAGCATGCAAACAGCTTAGATGTTGGATTTGAACCCAGAACCTTCTTGCTGTCAGGAAACAGTGCCAACCACTTTTCCACTGTGCTGCCTGTTTGACTCTGATACACCCATTTTTGAGCTCTTAAAAACAGCCCTCCACACAACAGAGACAAACCATAAAGGACTTTGTGGCTTGTAGCAACCGAAGAAAGTTTAAGGTGCAAAATCAATAGGTTGAAAGGAAAGTAATAAAGGAAACATGTAATTATAACAGTAATGTTGGCTGTGTATCACGTGTGGCATGTCATTGTGGGGCTGGCCTCTGCTGGGATTGAGAATATGTGTTGGCGGGGGCAGGGTTGGTTACTGGGGTTTATCCTGATCTCCTGTTTAGTGGAACTGTGCTCCTTTGAATCCACAGCACTAACCTGGCACACACACATAAAATGCATCATTGCTACAGAGCACAGCAGGACTCATTATGAGTGGTGGGGCAGGCTGGATGGTGTTGAGGAGTCGTATCGCAGTGACATTGGCTCCCCTGCTTCACTCTCTCCTGCCCCACTAATGCAACTCACTAATCCCTCTGTCCCCTTTAGGTGGGGCTCACGCTGACAAGATAAAATAAGCTGCACGACTGGTGGGTGGGGGCTGTGCTGTCAGCCCCCCTGGGTCTGCTCCTCTGTGATCCTCAGTGGGCCAGTATGCCTCTCCTGGTAGCTCCATGGGGGATGGTGTGGTGGGTTGGTGGGTGCCATGGCGACTATGTGCGGACTTCACATTTTTGTCTGCTGTGACAGCTCCTTGATCTGGGCGGGGCCAGTGGGGTGTGGGTAGGTCCTTTGTGGGGCTTTGGACGTTGCCTGAATATTGTCAGGCAGCTGGGTGCTGTGCCTCGACCCTTTCTTCCTTTGCATTTGTGGTTTGGTGCCATAAATGCACAACATAGAAGAGCCACCTCGACGGGACAACACTCAGCGGTTCATCTGTCTCTCTTCCACAGCATGTCTTTATCCTGTCTTCCTTCTCTCACCCCAACCAATCACAGCAGATGGCCCCGCCCCTCCCTGAGCCTGGTTCTGCTGGAGGTTTCTTCCTGTTAAAAGGGAGTTTTTCCTTCCCACTGTCGCCAAAGTGCTGCTCATAGGGGGTCATATGACTGTTGGGTTTTTCTCTGTATGTATTATTGTACGAGCTACCTTACAGTATAAAGCACCTTGAGACGACTGCTGTTGTGATTTGGTGCTGTGTAAATAAAACTGAATTGAATTAAGAAACAACTCTTAGATTCCTCACATGATTCTCCTGTATTCCTACGGGACGCCAAGGTAATATAACATGGAAGTGTGTCGCAGTGCCTGGTGGCCACATGTTACCCATAAACTGTCAACCTGACCGTACTGTAGCTACGTCCAAAGACTAGTTAAAGATTAAAGCTTTTTGGGGGGTTAAATCTGACATAAATAAAGAAAGAATAACATTAAAGTCGATTCTTTTGATCACTGTAGTTCTACTTTGAGGATATGATGTGTAAAAACCCTCAGTTGTGGCTGGTGGATCTCACATTCCTGGTCTTTGTAATTCCAGTTCAATGAAGCCTCATTTTCACCTTTTTCCAGGTAAATTTTCCCAACTGTTCTAATGTCCATGCTGTGGCATTGTCCCATCATTTGTATTTCCTGTTAATGGATTTTTAATATGGTCTGGGAAATTACTATATATGAGTAACTTCCTGTTGTATTGCAGCTTAAGGCCATTGTCACTGAAATAAAGCCCGAGTTGTAATAGTTTGCATCCAGAACGAGGAAAAGGAAGAAACCCAAACACTGCTCAGTGGATGAGTCCGTCCTGGAATAAATACCAGGACAAAACTAAAAAGAAGAGCTTGTTTCCTCGAAGCAACAACAGAAAGCTCTTTGTCTCTACAGATGTTTCTGGGAAACACGTTAACAATATTTAAACATTTGTTCTTAATAAACGTTTTTACTTAATGATGCTTTATGATATTTCTATCTGACCTAATGCAGCAGCGTATCCACATGAACTCTGCAGTGTTTCTACCCAGAGGCCACCGTGGTCCTTCTTTACTAATGCTGAGGGTTTTCTCCCAGCCGTGATAGCCTTTGACAGGTAAACTGAGTCATTCCAGCCCAGTGCAAAAATAACCTCCCTGTCTGCTCTTAACTTCACGCATCGATGCTAAAACGTTGCATAACTGAACCTGCAGACTGTGATCCTGTAGCTGTCGAGGAGAGGGCTTGATGCCGTCCATCTTCTGCTCAATTAACAACGCCTGCAACCTTTTGAGCCTTGGTCCTGCTACAGTCACAAATATAACATCATCACTCTTTATTTGATCCACTACACTGCTGTCATTTCTCTGTTATGGCCCCACAAGGTCACTGAATTCTGTCATTCTTCTCCAATCCATGGTTTTCAGTCACTGGTGGGCAACATTACTCTACCACGACTGCAAACAGTGGACAGTTGGTAGGTAGTCCTGCAGGACGCCTGTCTCGAGCCAAGGCTACTTGGAACATCTCTCCATGGAGGAACAATGAAGACATGAAGAGAAACTATAAATCTTTGGGACTTGTGCTCCAACAGCTTTGTTTAAAGGCCTGAAAGTGGCGACGTCTCTCCCAGAGCTCCAGCTCAGTGACATCTATGTGTGCCTTGTATGCTTCAGCTGACGCTGCTGCCAGGATGAAAGCTGTCAAACCGAGCACAGCTACATGTTCCACCTGGATGGGTAAATAATGTGTTTGAGGTGAGAACAATCAGGAAAGCTCGCCAGCGGCTTTACTTCCTGAGGAGGCTGAGGAAGTTTGGCATGAACGCCAACATCACCTCAAATTTCTACAGGTGTGCAGTCGAGAGCTTGCTGACGAGCTGCATCACAGTTTGGTACGAAGCTGCTCTGCCAGCAGCCGTAAATCACTACAGAGGGTGAAGGCAGCAGAGCACATCACTGGCACCAGGCTTCCTGCCATTCAGGACATTTATCTCCAGCGGTGCCTCCATAAAGCACACAGCATCATCAAGGACCACAGCCACCCAGCACATCAGCTGTTCTCCTTGTTACCATCGTTACAGGAGTCTGTCTGCTCGGACTACAAGACTCAAAAACTGTTTCTACCACCAAGCCATACGACACCTCAACCACAACACTTAAACACACACAACACAGCACTCAGAAGCTGCCTGCAGCTTCACAAGTACTCTGTTTAATCTGCACTGGTCACTCCACTTTATTGTCATTGATATTTATATTTAAAAGTGCAATACTGAAATTTTCTGCTGCTCATTCCTGTGCAATGTCCCATCTGCCCTCCCGTCATATTTCTCTTCAAGATTTTCTTATTTAATCACTAGTGTACATATATTTATAGATACAAATATATTTAGTCATCTTTTCTCTTTTACCATGTCTCTCTAATATTTGCTCCTTACTATTTTTCTATTTTCTTTATTATTTTATTTTATTATATTTTCTCCTACTGTATCAAGCTGCCGAGTGACTGCTGCTCGTCAAACACATTTCATTGCAATGTTGACCCTGTGCTAACTTGCATATGACAAATAAAACTGAAAACTGAAAAGAAGAAACTGGTCGTTGTTAAAGGAAAGGTAATCTCCACATAAGCAGCTTAGATGACCTTCCACGTGTAAATCTTACAATGTGTTGACTTGGACATGAACAGTGTAGGACCAGAAAAGTCCCAGCAGTGTTAATTTGTCACATTAATGTAAAATGAAGTATTTTTCTGATGTTGGGTTAATCGTTCCTACAGTTTAAATGAGCCGTCACTGATGTTCACATGTGGCAGCCATACTCTACGGCTTCTGTAAATAAACACTGATTACTGAATCCAGTTTTGGCTACATTAAACTCAAAGACGTTCAAAGGATGGCTGGAAAGCTACAGACTGCAGTACTGTTTGGCACCAGTAGCAAAGTATGTCTGTTGTGGAGTTGTAGACATGTAACTTGAACATGTTTGTAACTTTTTACTAGCATTTTGTTTACTATGTTTCAGATCTATGGCACTAAATGGGGGACTGACCACGTTTTTGACCTTGACTGGACTTACTGGGTCCAGTAAAGATATCATAGCCAAAGGTGGCTCTGCTTCCAGTTCTGGCTTATAGGAAGATCTCTGAAGGTTGGGTGTAATCCTCTCCTGACTTTGGATCACTCTCTTAGATCTAAACCTCCAGCTCTGGACTCGCCATCCTCAAAGACTGCTCCATAAGAACACAGGCATGTGTGAACAGCCCACTCCTCCTTTGGTCAATGGCACACACTTTTAGACGATGTGTATTCAGCATCTGGCAAGAGTGGAATCAACTGGGGCTCTTTCTAAATTGGCGTCACCATTGATTGTGGTGGTGGCAGCAGCTCATTCTGCTGGCTCTGTGTAACAGGGTCATAAATCACATTGTTATAATGTGTTCTAAACCCCCAAACTGCTCCTTTTATACCTGACTTTTAGGACCTCCAAGCCTGTAGTTGTGTTCATTATCAGTTAGAGCCCCTCCTCGTTCTTTTCTTCTTCTTCGGTGCAATCCTATAAATACAGTGTACCCCTTTTGCCTCTCCCCTTTTCTACAATCCCCCTGTGGGAGAGGTGGGTGTCATTTCTTTCCAACACTTTAAAACACACATATAATGCATATTTAGCCACCTGGATGTTTCTGGTTGCAATTTTAGTTCGATTATTGTCATTATTAAGCCTGTTTTTGTTAGATGTTATAAGTGTGTCGTATGTGTGTATCATAAATGTGTTTTAGGCGCCATAAATGCTAGCATGAATATATACTCCTTGCTAGCTTGGGAGCTGTGGTGGGTTGAACTAACCCTCTTCCCCACTGTTTGTATTTGGTCGTAGGAGCTGGAGTGGGCAAATTATTTACTGGGAGGTCTTTCTTTCTTTTACCTTTTTTATCAGACACAACGCAGAATCACACCGGTTACATCTGCAGCTCATCCATCACCTGTTCTTCCCATCACTTAATGTTTTTGCTGCAAGACGTTGGAGTGAGTGCCATCTATTTTGCTGTTGTTTGGAAGCATTTTAGTTCAGTGAGAGACAGGAGGTCACGCAACAAACTGCTCAAACGAGTGGAAGCCGCTGCCCTCTGCTCGTCAGCTGGGAAACCTGGATCTCCCTTGTTGTGTTAACAGACCTCTCTGCATTGAATCATACCTGTTATTAACCTCTGTCTCTCTTCCACAGCATGTCTTTATCCTGTTTTTCTTCTCTCACCCCAACCAATCACAGCAGATGGCCCCGCCCCTCCCTGAGCCTGGTTCTGTCGGAGGTTTCTTCCTGTTAAAAGGGAGTTTTTCCTTCCCACTGTCGCCAAAGTGCTGCTCATAGGGGGTCATATGATTGTTGGGTTCTTCTCTGTATCTATGAAGCGCCTTGAGGCGACTTTTGTTGTGATTTGGCGCTATATAAATAAAATTGAATTGAATTTTCAGGGTCAAAGTTCAGAGGTAAGTTTGTTCAGCAAATGAATGACAATAAATCATACATGTTTGCTGATTCACAGGTTAACAGCCTGGAGGAACAGGGCTGTGTCATTCCTGTGATGTGATTCAGCTTTATTTCAGCCACTCAACAAAACAACATTATATTATATTTAATATATATTAAATATGTGCCAACTGATTCAGTACGTTTCATGTAGAAATATCTGTGACAACTTTTTGTTGCAGCAATGATCTCAAAACACAAGGGGGGGGGGGGGGGGGGGGGCTAAGATGAATGTCTGCTGTGAGGACAGGGGGTGTGCATGTGCTCAAGTCAGGTGACACGTCATTTACGCAACATTTGGTCGATTTAAAAGTTACAGTGAGATAAAATCATGTTATGGATTGCACTCAGTATATTGTGCCGACATGGTGAGATTGTGTCTGTCGAGCCGAGGAGAGCGTCGCAGTGCCAAAAGCTGTAAAATGAACTATCAGGCTGGAGTGTGCTGCCACAGCACAGAGCAGTCACAGAGTCCTGCAGGCAGAAGAGGAGTGATCGTGTTAGCCACCTTACAAAACAAAAAGACATGAAGTGAAAAGCAGAGCGCAGAGTGAGGCAGAAGAAGACAGACTGGGCCAAGTCCTGCATGTGCGAGAGCGAGCGAGACCCGGGACAACGTCATCCGCCTCGCCTGGACTAGTCCGCCGGCCGGAGGAGGGACAGTGGCTGCACTGTGCAGCCGAAGACTCACTTTGATCGTGCAGGAAACGAGCGACGCAACCGGTCCACCGTCCGTGCAAACTGCGCCAGGCAGCGTATTGCACGCTGGAGGACACCGAGGAAAGTCACAGTAGGAGCGGCGCTTAGTGAGAGGTGATGTCGGGGGGACATGGCTTCTTCTCCGGTCACCCCAGCATCGCTTGAAGGAGAAACACCTTCACCCACCGGGAACGAGGAGCCCGCGACCACCCGACAGGTACGACACGCCTCCGAGACCCTCTGCGCGCCCGGTAACGTTGTAACGTTTTACCGAAGTTCATTCGCAAACACACCAGTTTAAGATGGACCCGAGAATCAGCACACGGGAGCACTGGTGTCTGACTCAGCAGAAACGGCTCGACGTGCGTGTAATGCTTCGTATTTGATAACGATGGAATAATTCTTTAAAATAAGCACACAGATAAACACTGGTGGGTGGAAAAGTTCGTGTTTTGGTGAAATGAGTCCCGCCTAGTCCGGTCTACACCTCATTCAGCAAACATCTGAGTCACCCTGAGACGCCAGTGCGTGTACTTCTGATGCAAAAAGCCGTAAGTGACACACTGTTTACACGCAGGAGCAGTTTAACACATGCAGGTTGTGCCAGTAGGCGTTTCCTTCAATGTGACACCAAACGTGGAAATCAGTGCTGGGAGCGGATGTTGGACCTGATCAGTCTTAATCTGACAAACTGTAGTTCCTGCTCTGTTTCTAATTCAGCCCCATGACAGACAACCAGCATGTTCTCCTGTCACGTGTTATTGACACGCACATATTTAGTCCGTGTGTGGGATGTTAAAGGTGAGTTTGTTCAGGGCACGATCAGACTGAGGCCATTTCAACAGGTGCAAGGAAGTGTTAGTGTGGTTACTACGGCAGCACTGATGCCCTGATGAGTGCACATGGCTGGAATGAAAAGTCAATGCTATGTATAGCATGAACTACTTGTTGTCTAACGGTGTGTTCACACCGAACGCGATGGACGCAAATAGAGCGTCAGGTTTACATGTAAAGTCAATGGAAAGGCGCGATGATGCGCGATTGCGGGTCCCGCGAAAATTCGGAAGCAGATTTGCGTCGCGAAAACGCCAAAACGCGTGAAACGCGCGTCAGTGTAGCGCGTCTGGCGCGTTTGACTCGCGAATAAAACCACGCGCGTGAGTTTTTGTGTTGCATTTTGTGCATACGCGCGTTTCGCGTCTACCGCTCGAGTTGGAAAAATCTGAACTCCAGCGTCAAATCGCGCCGCGACAACCAATCAGGAGCCTGGTGACGTGGCTGTTACCTAGGTCAAAGGGGCAGATCCAGCCAAAGCCTTTCATACTTCAATGGAGGGGAAGGCTAATCAATGAGGTAGCAAACAACTCGGAGCTGTACAACACCAGCTGCTTTCAGTACCGAGACAGGAATAAAAAGGACCGAGCTTGGAGGAAGATATGTGAAGAGATCGGGCAACCTGGTAAGTTCATTCATTTCTCTTTTGAAGGTTTTCACTGACCCGGGGAAGCCGCACAAAAGCTAGCAAGCCACCGCTATTTTCCCACTGACGTACAAATACCGTTCTGCTTTTATGCATGTTATCATTTAGGAATATATTTTATTGTTTATTAATAAACAGCACACAGTGGTCCCGCTGTTCATCCGTCACTGCTTTGCTTTTTCGCAGATTTTTTATTGCACAGTACAGCATTGCATTCTGCAGCCTGATTGACAAATCTCCTGCGCTTGCCAAATTTATCACGTTTGGTTTTGATAACCATCGCGTCCAATAGAAAAAACAGCACAAAAACACCCATAACTATGAGCCTCATTCGGAAATAGACACCTGCACCGTGAGGGAAAAAGGTGCACGAAAGTGGCGGGCAGATGAAGACAAACCGCGGCATATTAATACTTTTACGTTTTGCAATCTACAAAGGTTTGCACTTTGAGAATCAATTGTGAGAACTGTGACCAGGGGCTAGTTATTCTGAGAACCCCTGCAATAAATGAGGGACCACTGTCTACTCTACGATTATTATATCCAACCTGTTAACATTTAATACTGTATTGATAGAACCAACTGATTCTGCAGCAGAGCATCCCCAGTCCCTGAGCTCCTGCTGCTGCACCCACAGATATGTACAGCAAGCACTGATACCTTTTTAGTCGGTGGGATTCCCTTGTGATCACCTTTACTAAATATCTACAACCAATCTGATTATATCCTGTTATTGTTTTTTTTTTTTTCAATGTTGAAATTAAAATCTAGTAGCAGCCTTCTCATTTCTTTGTGTTTTGTGCTGTTTTACAGGCCCACAGAGGAGGACGGCTCCGAGGCAGATGAGGGACGGGTCCCAGGACGGTCCATCGGCGGTGGAGCTGGCCATCCTGGAGTCCCTGAAGAGGCCACACCAGTCTCCAATGGAGCATTTCCTCCTCAGCCTTGTTCCTGCTCTGGAGAGCAGCTGGTCCTTTTTATTCCTGTCTCTCTGTAAATTCTTATATTTTATATATTTATGTTTAATGTTTTTCTGTTTGAGACTTTTAATATTATTTCAAATAAATGTTTATAATGACTAATGTCTCAGTTCTACTACACCGCAAATGTTGGCACACAACTTGACACATGTAGAATTTATTTCATATTATACTAATGACAAAATATACTGATACAGTGGGATGCAGAAGTTTGGGCAACCTTGTTAATAGACATTATTTTCCTGTATAAATCGTTGGTTGTTACAATAAAAAATGTCAGTTAAATATCATACAGGAGACACACACAGTGATATTTGAGAAGTGAAAAGAAGTTTACTGGATTTACAGAAAGTGTGCAATAATTGTTTAAACAAAATCAAGCAGGTGCATCAATTTGGGCACCACAAAAAAGAAATGAAATGAATATTTAGTGTATATCAATGTGTGTGTCTCCTATATGATATATGGGGTGCCTTTGTCTGGATGTGCTTCCCATCCAGAGCTGCACAGCACAGAGGAAAGTTCCAGCGCTCCTGGAATCCCTCTGTGATGGACCGCCAGTCTCCAGGTGAAGGCACAGCCATGAAGTCTGCCTGGGGGATGATCTGGCTCACCGTGGACACACCGACTCTGTAACTGAACGCTTGGTCCTGAAGGAGTCCCCGGTGACAAGGAACCTGGACAAAATTGTTCAAAATCAGTATTATGTGTACTGCAGTTACAAAATACATTATTCAAATTCCAAAATACTTTTGTGATGTCAGATTTAAATTACAAAACATGAATCTTACATAAAACATTTTGTAATTATAAGGATAATTACAAAATGTATATTAGATAATATCTAAAACAGTTGTGTTTTGTTTTAACTTTAACATATCATAATTTGATTGGTAGCAACTTTTACAACTACAGTGTGCCAATCACTCATAATTCCTAAACATGTCAATCAGGTAGGAATGAAGTGAGACATTAATAGAAATAAAGAGTTGTGTGTTGACATGTAGCCCTTTCCTTGCTTAAATCATTAATATTTTTGAAAAATTAATCTGTGATAAGACAGCTTATCAAGATAGAACCATGTAACTAGAGATGAACCAAACTGTTCACAGTTTTATCTAACTCTGTTTTAATAAAGGCTGTGACCCCTGCTATAGAGTCTGACAGCTGCAGGGATTATATACAAATATTCAACTATCCCAGAATTAAACCAGGTCTAAATAAAAAGGAGTGAGTATCACTACAAAGGTTAACTCAGTGGTCCTAATGCTACAGTTTGATATCAGCAAACACCGAGCGCATACATTGATGTGACACCACAGCCATGCTATCATTCAAACACTGATAACAGCATAAATCGAATTAAATCGGGGCTTGATGAGACCTTCTGAGTATCACTAGAAATATTATAAAGAGTCGTCTCTGTACCACAGTTTGCTTTCAGTAAACACCGACAGCATTCACTGTTAGCATAGCACATCCATGTTAGCAGTGTATAACTGGATGGATTAGCATATTAGCACAGGTATCAATAAAGGACTACCGTATTAAATAGTTTTACTAACCTCAGGCAGACAGACAGGCGCTCTGCAGGTGGGATTGAGCGCCTGTAGTTGGTGTCTAGGCGGGCGATGCTGGGACCGACGAGGGAAAGCAGGTCCTCAAACTGGCCGACGGTGATAGCGCTGGAATCGGCCGTCATCCAGGCGCAGCTCCTGGAGCAAATGGTGAAACTCACCAAACTGCTCACGCCTCTGGAGGACCTGATGGACCCAGGTACGGCGAGGAGGTCTTTTACGCTGCTGCTCTGCTCTCCACAGTACATAGAGAAGGGAGACTCTCTCTTCAAGCGCTAGCTCGACAGCTGCCATCTTGCAAAACCAGGTCTGGCACAACTCCCTCCCACATTCCTCCCACATTTCCGGTTCACGCGCGTCAAAATATCATATTTTGACGCGCGATAGATTTTTCTTGGACACGCGTTGAGACGCGAATGTACACGCGTCAAATTAGGGGCGTTTGGGGCGTTTTATTCGCGTCCATCGCGTTCGGTGTGAACACACCGTAAGGCGGTGCAGAGAGTGAGCAGGAAATATCTGAGGTTGGATATTTCAGTACATACAGAGCTGTGCAGAGACATTAGGATCTTAAACTATTGTCTGTATCTGGCAAAGCGAGAATCTGAGCCTTGTGTACAAACTGTCTGGTGTTTGTTCTGGCAGGAATATGAAACTACTGTGCACAGCATGCTTATTAAGATGGCCCAGGACCAGGTCATCTTGCAGGATGGTAGTGTTACATCGAGAAGGTTCCTCTTTAATTGTTGGATTTCTGTGTGAGTTTTCTCCCTGTGCCTCTGTGGCCTCTCCCCACAGTATCCGTGTTTGTGTTTAAAGTGTTTAAAGTACAGCACTAGATGATCGTATGGGTGAATGTGACTTGTTGTAAAGCACTTTGAGTTGTTGTCTATATAAAGTCTAAATGGAAATCCACTTATGTGTAGAGGACCAGAAGATCCAGCGCATCGAAATAAAAAGTTCTTTGCTTAAACAATGAATTGTGCGATAAAATATTAATTTACAAATTCATTTTTAAGTTATTTTATTTATTCAATACAAAAGTAATTTATTATCTAGTAATTTAATTGAAAATAAAAAAATTTATAAATCAGTATTTGAAAATAAATAATTATTCCATTAATAAATACTTCAAATCAGAAAAAAAAGAAATAAAATCTCAATAAAAACCTCACATCAAAAATCCTTTTCCTGTGTCGTCTCATGTCCAACATCTGTGTAGGCAGAGTGTAAACACAGAGGCTGAATGGCCTTTGGTATAGGTGCAAAGCTAAGACTGTCTAACCAATGACAGAGCTCCTTACCTCGCACCGGCTAATTTGCATTGCTCCGGGATTTTGGAAATTTATCCATTTATTCATTATGATGTGGTTCAGCATCATAATGCTGAACCACAGAAACACACACACACACACACACACACACACATATATATGTATGTATATATATATATATATATATATATATATATATATATATATATATATATATATATATATATACACATATATTAGGGGTGCAACGATATTCGTATCGATATTGAACCGTTTGATACAGTGCTTTCGGTTCAGTACACATATGTATCGAACAATACAATATTTTTAATTTATTTCATCAACTTTCCTTCTGCAGATGCTGTCTGTGTTGAGCGCTCAGTGGATCTGCGTTCGACTACTCCGCCTAGGCTGCACTGTCGAGTGTATATCCACTGAGCGCAGGGCAAGCTAGCGAGACAGAAGTTAAGCTCCTTGCAACATGGCAAACTGAACCTCCCCCACCCTCATTCAGATCTGGTGTTTGGAACTATTTTGGTCTTCATGTGACGTATGACCCTGAAGGTAAGCGCGTCATGGACTAAAGTAAAACAGTATGTTGGATGTGCCACGCAATGCTCAATTACATGGGTGGGAACTAGTGTGTTAGCGCAGTTAGCTCGTTAACGTGTTGACGCCATCCAGCCCCACGCACGGGGCGATCCGCGGTAGCTTGTTAACGGAGATTTGCCGTGTTGTGGCGTTAAGGTCATTTCAGATTAACGCTGACAGCACTAGTGGGAACACAACGAATATGACTGCACATTTACTCCGACATCATCCTAGTGCAAAGACAAGAGGAAGCAGACAAAACAACAAGCACCATGCTACAAACTTTACCCGAGTCATTTAGACAGCCGTTAGCACAGGATTCTCCTTATGGGGACCTGATATGTTTAATATGCTGCTGAGAATATAGCCCAGAAGAAGCGTATAGTATAGCTTTTATTTTGAAAGAGACATTTCTCTGTAATAAACTCTCTTTTCCAAAGATGAGTGATTCCTCAATCAGATAGATTTTTTTATTATTATTTTGTTGTTTCAGCAACATTAAATTTAAAAACTGTACTTTTGAGTTAAAATATATATTTATAATTTTAATAAATGACAAATTAAAAAGGCATGAACATTTTTTTTGTATCGAAAAAATATCGAACCGTGACACCAAAGTATCGAACCGAACCGTGAATTTTGTGTATCGTTGCACCCCTAATATATTTGTATATATGTGTGTGTGTATTTATACATCAATCCATTTTCTTGCTTATGGAGTTCAGGGCCTGGGACCTACTCCATGTCAGCTTTCAGTGTTTATGAACATGAACATTATGAACTCATGACTCCCTTGGGAAGCCTATGGTTTTTCATAGGCAGGGGATATTTGTTTTATCACAGTTCATTACCAAACAGAGCAGGGTTCTAATTGATTTGTGGCTTTTAGGATATTATGTATAGGTGTGTAAAAGTGGAGTGAATATAATTACAAACAGCAATGCTAGTGGAGTGATGACAGACAGGGCGGTTGGGGGGTGGTGAACAGTTTGCCAACAGTTCTCCCCTGTAGAGAAGGACATCTGCCATTTCTTTTTCCTTTTAGTCAAACAATTCAGGTAGTGATGAAAGAAAATCAGACTGTGGCAGTGCTTGCAGCAGGTAACGGAGTGATAATGCAGAGTTTTTACTGCAGTGGACAGTCCCTAGTGTGACCATCGCTGGAACCAACCAGCTGATTTACACCATGGCAGCAGTCATCAGTGAAGTTCTTGGCTGCAACATGAACGATCTCAAGTAGCAATGCTACTGAACTTGCTGGAGAACTTTTAGTTCAGGCCACTTGATGAGTTTCACACAGTACTGTATATTATTTTATTAGGTTGGCACAAATGTAGGATTGTGTTTGTGATATCACGATGTGTCTGTTTCCTTTTCATATTACACTAAAGAGATCATCGCCTACAAGCCTCCGTAAACGAACAGCATGTCTATAAAAGCCCATTCATCATCCGGCCCTCCTGCTCAAACACAACCATGTAGCGCTCATCCCTCCACCCGTCTCATTCAGCATCCACACACATGTTGCAGGGAACGGGAAATAGAGTAGAGCAGCAAAGCTTGATTTTCTTTAGGATTGGTTAAACTAAAAGACGTTGACAAGGAATTTTAAGGGTTTTAGGAAGCATAAAACCGAAATCAGTTGTATTGGATACGAGTATAAATGAGTGCTTAGGCTCATGCAAGAAAAAACATCTTAGACAGGATATGACAAAACGTACTGTGATACAATTCTTCATTACTACAGCTCATTGAGTGCTTTTGTAAAAAGTCAAATCTGTGTGCTCCATTAAACCCTGTAGAAGTTGTTTCGAATGCTGACAGTGGACAAACAAAGTTGTCATTTAGCTTAAACATTAACAGTAGAAAAGGCCCGATAGGAATCTAACATCCTTGGAATCAAGCTGTGGGAGTGAGTTTTGAAACCTTTCTGTAGGACTGCTTTAAACTTGCCTTCTTGGTGATGTGTTGTCTGATGTCTTGTTTGACTTGAGCAGATTCTTTACGTGCTTTAAGTTTCTAACACATTTGCTTTAACCAGTAATTGAAACTGCTGAGTAGGAAGTACTAAAGTGGGTGTTGAGCATGTTGGGTGTGTCCTTATTACCTGTTTCGATGTTTTCTTTTAATTGAAAGCGTTTCATGAATATGAAATGCTTCTGCGTAATGTTAAACGTTATAAAATATTCTTATGATTTAAACTCTGTATTCATGGCTTATTCTTTCCTGGCCTTTCCTGTAAGCACTTTTATGCTCGGTGGTAAAATATCACAGAACTAGCAGTTTGGCGAGTGTCATACCGCCTGGATTAGTGGCTCAGCTGGTAATTCAGAGATTTATGTAGCTGAGTTTGCTGTGTCATGCTGATTTGGGGAGACTGGACACAGACCTGAGTCATTCTCTTCTGGGTGATCACAGTGGTTACTCTCCTCCCTTCCTCATCTCACCCTGCAAAGAAATCTTTGTTGTTCTGCCTTGACCTCTTCCTCTGTGTTAGTTTGCTGTCCTTTCATTAGCTAGCTTTAGGACTTCTCCTCTCCTCCATGAATGTATCCCCACTAATCCCATTACATGCTTGTCCTTGTCCCACATTTATCAAACATACTTTTTAAAATCAAACAGTTAGAAATGACATTCATTACTTCATTATGTAACATGTCCCTGTGATCTAAACAGCCTGTTAGCCCTCGGAGCACATTTAAGTAAATTGAAATAATTGTGCCGATAAATTAGATTTGAAAGCTCTTATTCTAATTTTCTGTTTTGATGATATTTGGGATATGCTGTTTATGTAGAACAGCTAAAACTAGTTCTTTATATTCCCATATAAATGATAAACACATATTATTTACAAAACACTGCCCGGTGGACGCCAAAGGACGGCCTGTTTTGATTACGCTGGGATCTTTTTGGAGCGCACATTTTTGGTCTACGATCAAAGCTGCCACACCACGCTGGATTAATCTCCCAGTAGCTGAGTTTATGAAGTCATAAGAAAGGAATGTCCCACACGTTCCTGCTGTTACACCATATTTGGACTGGGACACCTTTGCTAACCTCTGTTGCTCAATGACACACTGATTTGAATCTGGAGGTGCTGGCGACATATTTGCAGCAGTGTGGGTTCACAGAGGCTGTTTGGACTCTGAGCATGTGACACACCAGTAGCGTGCCACACTGGGCCTCTCGGGGTGGCGTACAGTGTCACTGTGTGTGTCTATTTAAGTGTTTGTCGTGTAAATGAGGACAACCAAGATATGTGAAGTATAGAGTGGTGTACCACAGTGACAGGTTAATGTCAGTGTGAGTGTGTGTAGCAGTTTGTGTGGCCAGAGAAGGTCAGCAGCCTCCAGAGGACAAAGCGCTTGTGTTCTTCCACAATCGCCCGTTTGATCAGACAGATCATTTGGCATCTGTCAGGCTAAAAACAACAACACAACATGAAACCAAGCATACGCTCTGCAGTCCTGCAGCTAACTCCTGACAGTCTGTCTGCTGTAGGCTGAAGAAATCAGGGGCTCATTCATCTGCACCTGTCAGCGTCTTTATGCTAACAATAGATCAAACAGTATGTGTCCACAGGATGTGTAATGTTGAAGGTTACCGTACATCCTTATCTCCAGCACTGAGAATCAGTTATCACTGATCGCTGTCTCTGCTTTGTTTTGACATATTTCATATTTATATATTTCATATTTATAAGGTAAATACCCTACAACATTACAGAGAAGAAGAAGTAACCCCAGGCTCGGTGAGGGGCAGCCATCTGCCGTCACCAGCTGGAGGTGATGAGTGGAAGACTCGATAGGCCACTCTTATTTTCATCCACTGCTTCGTTACCTCGACACGATGTTTTGGATCATCGTCATGCTTGAACATCCATCTTCATGGGACGAAGGTTCCTCGTCACAGTACGATACGCGGTCCTGTCTATTGGCCCTCCATGCAGGGAGGTCATCTTGTGCTCTTAGCAGAAAAGTGACCCATGTTTCCACCGCTTTACTGTGGGGGCGGTGTTCTTTGGTTTTTAGTGATTGTAAAGAAGTTTTCACAGACAAACCATCACAAAAAACCCATTAAGTGCCAAAATGACATAAACCTGTAGTTTTAAAAATAAATAACTACGAATTTTCAAAAACTTCTTAACAGAAAATCTGTTTAAACAAAAAGGTTTTGACCTGCTTTTTAAAAGAATGGACAGAGTCAGCTGTAGACTGGTGCAGAGCCTTGGTGGTTTCTCTAATCCAGCACAGAGGCCAGTACATTAATCTAAATGCAGTGACACAAACGCATTGATAATTTCTTCCAGTTCAGCAGAGGAGACCATGTTTAGAAATGTTAGGAGTGAGATAAAGATTTTACACAGTTGAAACTCAGAGAAGACTCAAACATTACACCAAGATTTTGAATGCTGAACTTAGCATGTGAACAAAAACAGAATAGAATGCATTTTATTGTCACTACACACATGCACAATAAGCTTCAGAGCATCTCCTATTCAGTGCAGACGTGGGAAAGAAAGAGGGTGAGTTGCACAGTTCTGCAGCACTATCTACAAATATAGAAACAAAACATAGTGCTATATATTACAGTGTGGGTTACTGCACGTAAATTAAGTGTTGCACAGTGGTGATGATAGTTGTGTAGTCTGTGTGTAGAGGTCCTAGATTGGGGGGTGGAACTGTGTTTATCATGTGTGAGTTCAGGCTGGTTATGGGTCTGTGGATCTCCTTGCTGATGCACCTGTAGCGCCTCCCTGAGGGAAGCAGGCTGAACATGTTGAAACCAGAGTGGGAGCTGTCCTTGATGATGTTTGCTGCTCTGCTGAGGCAGCGGGAGGAATAAATGTCCTTCAGGGAGGGGAGAGGGCAGCCGATGATCTTCTGTGCTGTCTTGACCACACTCTGAAGCCTCTATCCGCCTTAGTGCAGCTGCCGTACCATACTGTGATGCAGTAGGTTAGCAGGCTCTCAATGGACGAGCGGTAGAAGGTCAGCAGCAGGTTGGAGTTCAGCTTGTACTTCCTGAGGACTCTCAGGAAGTGCAGCCGCTGTTGGGCCTTCTTGACGACCGCTGAGATGTTGTCTGTCCAGGAGATGTCAGCAGAGATGAGGACACCAAGGAACCGGGAGGTGTGGACCCTCTCCACACGCTCCCCGTTGATGTAGAGGGGGGCCAAGTCAGTGCCTCCTGACATTGACAATGACCTCTTTGGTTTTCTTAGTGTTCAGTCCCAGGCTGTTTTCTGAACACCATGCTGCCAGCTTCAGGACTCTGTATGCTGAATCTTTCATCCGGGCTGGACTTCTTATTCTTGACTGAACTTGGCTTTGCCCTGGTGAGTTCTTTTCTTTCTCAGAACCAACCCGATTCACCTTTCTGAGCTCACCCCGGTCCACTGACAGAGGTGGAGGGCCAGCTTCAGTTTTTAAAAACAAATTTCGATGTCGGCCGCTGTCATCATGTACCCCAGCTTCGAGGTGCAGTTATTGGAACTGAACTGAACCTCATTTCTTTGCGCTGTGGTGTATCGCCCCCCGAAATTTGTTACGGATTTTATTTCTGAATTTGCTGACTTACTGGGGAGTGTCGTCTTACGCTATGATCGTATTTTAATTCTTTGTGATTTTAACTTCCACGTTTGTTGCGAGGACGGCTCACTAGTCAAAGACTTCCTTGCTCTTATGAATTCGTTTAATCTCACCCAGTTCGTAAGTGATCCAACTCACACAAAAGGTCACACACTCGACTTGGTACTGTCCCGTGGTTTGGATATCTGCATCACGGACATTAAGGACTTCGGGATTTCGGACCATTTTCCGGTTTTGTTTAATACTGTTATTAACAATGTTGATTTGTATAGTGATGGTTCTCTACGGCAAACGCGCTCGATGAGCTCTCAGTCACTTGCTCATTTCACTGCTGCTTTTCTTGATTCTCCTCTTTCTGATGTTAATGGTATTGCAGATTTATCAGCGGAGGAACTTGCCAACCTTCTTAATACTACATGCGCCGACATTCTTAATTCGGTGGCACCTCTGAGGACAAAAAGTGCCAAATTGTTACGCCAACCCTGGCGTAATGACCCTACCGGCGCCCTTAGGCGTGGATGTTGGCGCGCTGAGCGAAAATGGAAAAAAGATAAACTCCATGTCTCTCTGGACATGCTTCGTAAATGTCTATCTAGGTATCAAAAGTCTGTTAAAGCTGCTAAATCTGCCTCCTTCTCTGGTATTATTTGGTCTAACTGCCATAATCCCCGAGCCCTTTTTAGTATTTGTAATTCCTCGATAAACCCTTGCCCCTTTACTTGTAGGGATGCCTCTCCTGTACTTCGTGATAATTTTTTTAAATATTTCACTGACAAAATTTAAGTTCTGAGGGCGTCTCTCTCATCTTGAGTCGTTGTTAGTTTCTGACCCTGTTCCAGTCCCTGAATGCTTGACTGTCCTTCAACAGTTCAATCCACTGTCTTATTCTCATTTAACAGCTATAAGTGATCATCTCTAACTCCCCCCGTGATATCGTTCCCTCTCGTTTTCTTAAGGAAGCTTTGCACACTATCGGTCCCTGTATCCAACTTTTACTAAATGTATCCCTGTCATCAGGTTGTGCACCGTCAGTATTTAAGCGCGCTGTCGTGCAACCCATTATAAAGAAAAAGGATCTTGACCCTAGTGCTCTAACTACAGACCGATCTCCAAACTCCCTCTTATATCCAAAATTCTGGAAAACGTGGTTCTAAAACAACTTCAGTCCTTCCTTGATACTAACGGTATCAGTGAAAGTCAGTCTGGCTTTAAACCTCGCCATCGCACTGAGACAGCGTTAGTTAGGCTTTTTAATGATCTTCTTCTACCTGTGGGCCATTGTTTTAGTTTTACTAGATCTGACTGCTGCCTTTGACACAGTCGACCACAAGATTCTCATCTCTAGAACATGTCGTTGGTCTTAAAGTTATAGCTTTATCTTGGTTCATCTGTCAGAGAGGTCGTTTTCCGTAGCCATGGGGCAACACTCCTCGGCCTCTGCCCCATTGTGGTGTGCCTCAAGGATCTGTGCTCGGCCCAGTTCTTTTTCCTTGTACATGCTGCCTTTGGGAGTAATACTTAAAAAATATAACATTTCCTTTCACTGCTACGCCGACGACATACAAATTTATTTCCCTTTGACATCAGATGTCTCTACGTCTCTGGAACCCCTGTTTGACTGTCTAAATGAGGTACAAACGTGGTCACGTCTCTCACACTGAACGAGGATAAGACAGAAGTTATAGTTTTTGATAGTCACACCCCGCTGGAACAACTGCCTTAGGGTCCCTTGGTAGCCATCTCTCACTCACTGTTAGAAACCTTGGTGTTTTCCTGCTCTTTCAAACTCGAGAAACAGATCTCCTCTGTGGTAAAAAACAGTTTCTACCAGCTGCGTCAGATATCTAAAGCAAAGCCATACCTCCCTTTGAAGGACCTTAAAAAACTCATTCATGGTCTTATCACTTCCAGATTAGACTACTGTAATTCTCTCTACTCGGGCCTCCCACCTTCCTCTATTCACCGGCTCCAGTTAGTTTGAAATGCAGCTGCGCGTCTCTTAACTGGAACTAGAAATTATGCCCACATCACACCAGTTTTAGCCAACCTACGTTGGCTCCCTGTTGATTATCGTACCAATATTCAAAATTCTTTTGCTTACCTTTAAAACTTTAAACAATTTAGCTCCCAGCTATCTATGCGAGCGCCTCCATTTGTAAATCCCTAATAAGGCACTTAGATCTTCCAATCAAATGCTCCTGACGCAGCCGAGGTCTCGTCTGAAGTCCAGAGGGGATCGGGCCTTTGCTGTCGTAGCTCCCAGACTCTGGAGTAACCTCCCTCTTTATATTCGTCTCTCCCAGTCCATGCAGTCTTTTAAATTGCGTCTTAAAACTTATTATTTTAGTCTGGCTTTTGATCCAAACTACTATGTTATTTCTATTTTATTTATTTATTTATTTTGATAACACTTCTGAAGCATCAGAGCTGTCCTTGCCTGTGATAGAGCTGACCTGCCATAGGACACTGGGAAGAGTGTAAATCCAGGCTGAATTCCTTGTGTTGGACAGTATTTGTGTGCAGCAGCAGAGCGCACAAATCAAACTGTATGTTTTGGTAAGCCTGGCCTTCTTGTACTGGATGTCAGTGAGCCAATAGCTGGTGAGTTCATCACATTAACATCTTTACAAGCAATTTCACTAGCTGGGACCACATCCTCAGTTACGATGAGCGATGATGGATGAGGGAGCGTGTACTGGTGCTGCAATGTGGGGAAGGCCTCAAAGAGGACCGGCAGCGGCTCCTGGGCTCCAGGTGGGCATGAAAATGAGAACATATTTGCAGCAGTGTGGGTTCACAGAGGCTGTTTGGACTCTGAGCATGTGACACACCAGTAGCGTGCCACGCTGGGCCTCTCGGGGTGGCGTACAGTGTCACTGTGTGTGTCTATTTAAGAGTTTGTCGTGTAAATGAGGACAACCAAGATATGTGAAGTATAGAGTGGTGTACCACAGTGACAGGTTAATGTCAGTGTGAGTGTGTGTAGCAGTTTGTGTGGCCAGAGAAGGTCAGCAGCCTCCAGAGGACAAAGCGCTTGTGTTCTTCCACAATCGCCCGTTTGATCAGACAGATCATTTGGCATCTGTCAGGCTAAAAACAACAACACAACATGAAACCAAGCATACGCTCTGCAGTCCTGCAGCTAACTCCTGACAGTCTGTCTGCTGTAGGCTGAAGAAATCAGGGGCTCATTCATCTGCACCTGTCAGCGTCTTTATGCTAACAATAGATCAAACAGTATGTGTCCACAGGATGTGTAATGTTGAAGGTTACCGTACATCCTTATCTCCAGCACTGAGAATCAGTTATCACTGATCGCTGTCTCTGCTTTGTTTTGACATGTTTCATATTTATAAGGTAAATACCCTACAACATTACAGAGAAGAAGAAGTAACCCCAGGCTCGGTGAGGGGCAGCCATCTGCCGTCACCAGCTGGAGGTGATGAGTGGAAGACTCGATAGGCCACTCTTATTTTCATCCACTGCTTCGTTACCTCGACACGATGTTTTGGATCATCATCATGCTTGAACATCCATCTTCATGGGACGAAGGTTCCTCGTCACAGTACGATACGCGGTCCTGTCTATTGGCCCTCCATGCAGGGAGGTCATGTTGTGCTCTTAGCAGAAAAGTGACCCATGTTTCCACCGCTTTACTGTGGGGGTGGTGTTCTTTGGTTTTTAGTGATTGTAAAGAAGTTTTCACAGACAAACCGTCACAAAAAAACCCCATTAAGTGCCAAAATGACATAAACCTGTAGTTTAAAATTTTTTTAAAAACTTCTCAACAGAAAATCTGTTTAAACAAAAAGGTTTTGACCTGCTTTTTAAAAGAATGGACAGAGTCAGCTGTAGACTGGTGCAGAGCCTTGGTGGTTTCTCTAATCCAGCACAGAGGCCAGTACATTAATCTAAATGCAATGATGGAAACGCATTGATAATTTCTTCCAGTTCAGCAGAGGAGACCATGTTTCACAATTTAGAAATGTTAGGAGTGAGATAAAGATTTTACACAGTTGAAACTCAGAGAAGACTCAAACATTACACCAAGATTTTGAATGCTGAACTTAGCATGTGAACATAAATAGAATAGAATAGAATGCATTTTATTGTCACTACACACATGCACAATAAGCTTCAGAGCATCTCCTATTCAGTGCAGACGTGGGAAAGAAAGAGGGTGAGTTGCACAGTTCTGCAGCACTATCTACAAATATAGAAACAAAACATAGTGCTATATATTACAGTGTGGGTTACTGCACGTAAATTAAGTGTTGCACAGTGGTGATGATAGTTGTGTAGTCTGTGTATAGAGGTCCTACATTGGGGGGTGGAACTGTGTTTATCATGTGTGAGTTCAGGTTACGGGTGGAAAAAACTGTTGTGAGTCTGTGGGTCTCCTTGCTGATGCACCTGTAGCGCCTCCCTGAGGGAAGCAGGTTGAACAGGTTAGAACCGGACTGGAGCTGTCATGGATAATGCTTGCTGCTCTGCTGAGGCAGCGGGAGGAATAAATGTCCATCAGGGAGGGGAGAGGGCAGCCGATGATCTTCTGTGCTGTCTTGACCACACTCTGAAGCCTCTATCCGCCTTAGTGCAGCTGCCGTACCATACCGTGATGTCAGCAGCAGGTTGGAGTTCAGCTTGTACTTCCTGAAGACTCTCAGGAAGTGCAGCCGCTGTTGGGCCTTCTTGACGACCGCTGAGATGTTGTCTGTCCAGGAGGTGTCAGCAGAGATGAGGACACCAAGGAACCGGGAGGTGTGGACCCTCTCTCCACACACTCCCCGTTGATGTAGAGGGGGGCCAAGTCAGTGCCTCCTGACGTTGACAATGACCTCCCAGTCCCAGGCTGTTTTCTGAACACCATGCTGCCAACTTCAGGACTCTGTATGCTGATTCTTTCATCCGGGCTGGACTTCTTATTCTTGACTGAAACTGGGCTTTGCCCTGGTGAGTTCTTTTCTTTCTCAGAACCAACCCGATTCACCTTTCTAAGCTCACCCCAGTCTACTGACAGAGGTGGAGGGCCAGCTTCAGTTTTTAAAAACAAATTCACTGTGGTGTGCCTCAAGGATCTGTGCTCGGCCCAGTTCTTTTTCCTTGTACATGCTGCCTTTGGGAGTAATACTTAAAAAATATAACATTTCCTTTCACTGCTATGCCGACGACATAAAAATTTATTTCCCTTTGACATCAGATGTCTCTACGTCTCTGGAACCCCTATTTGACTGTCTAAATAAGGTACAAACGTGGTCACGTCTCTCACACTGAACGAGGATAAGACAAAAGTTATAGTTTTTGATAGTCACACCCCGCTGGAACAACTTACTGATGCCTTAGGGCCCCTTGGTAGCCATCTCTCACTCACTGTTAGAAACCTTGGTGTTTTCCTGGACAGCTCAAGAAATCGACCTCCTCTGTGGTAAAAAACTGTTTCTACCAGCTGCGTCAGATATCTAAAGCAAAGCCATACCTCCCTTTGAAGGACCTTAAAAAACTCATTCATGGTCTTATCACTTCCAGATTAGACTACTGTAATTCTCTCTACTCGGGCCTCCCACCTTCCTCTATTCACCGGCTCCAGTTAGTTTGAAATGCAGCTGCGCGTCTCTTAACTGGAACTAGAAATTATGCCCACATCACACCAGTTTTAGCCAACCTACGTTGGCTCCCTGTTGATTATCGTACCAATATTCAAAATTCTTTTGCTTACCTTTAAAACTTTAAACAATTTAGCTCCCAGCTATCTACGCGAGCGCCTCCATTTGTGCATCCCTAATAAGGCACTTAGATCTTCCAATCAAATGCTCCTGACGCAACCGAGGTCTCGTCTGAAGTCCAGAGGGGATCGGGCCTTTACTGTCGTACCTCCCAGACTCTGGAGTAACCTCCCTCTTTATATTCGTCTCTCCGAGTCCATGCAGTCTTTTAAATTGCGTCTTAAAACTTATTATTTTAGTCTGGCTTTTGATCCAAACTACTATGTTATTTCTATTTTATTTATTTATTTATTTTGATAACACTTCTGAAGCATCAGAGCTGTCCTTGCCTGTGATAGAGCTGACCTGCCATAGGACACTGGGAAGAGTGTAAATCCAGGCTGAATTCCTTGTGTTGGACAGTATTTGTGTGCAGCAGCAGAGCGCACAAATCAAACTGTATGTTTTGGTAAGCCTGGCCTTCTTGTACTGGATGTCAGTGAGCCAGTAGCTGGTGAGTTCATCACATTAACATCTTTACAAGCAATTTCACTAGCTGGGACCACATCCTCAGTTACGATGAACGATGATGGATGAGGGAGCGTGTACTGGTGCTGCAATGTGGGGAAGGCCTCAAAGAGGACCGGCAGCGGCTCCTGGGCTCCAGGTGGGCATGAAAATGAGAACAGAGGGTATTGGTGAAGGGGGCATATATAAACTGAGGCGGCGAGAATGAGGTGTGGTCCCACTCCTGAAATTCAGATAATATCTCCACTTAGAATAAACTGGGTCAAAGAAAAAGTGCCTCTGATTGGGCTGCTTTCTACAGTTGGCTGTGAGTCCATTGCAGGGCATCAAACATGGATAAGGGGTTGTTTCAACAGTAATTCTATGATGAAAAATTAACGAGGCATTTATCAGGATCTATATTTAATTTAATATCTATTTAACATATTTAATCAATATAAAGCTCAGTGTCTATTTCTTAGCTTGTAAAGTTGTGAAATTCATGGCAGATTCACTTCTTGGCTGTTTTGCGTTTTATTAGATAGTTGATAATAAAGAGTGTCTTTGCCTGTGGCTTTGTTAAGACTGCAGGTTTTTGTCCGCCTGACCTTTGGTGACCTTGGCGAGCTCAGGATGAACAGGCTGTCTGCTCTGTTTGGGTGTGATGCTGCCTGCAGAGACAGTCTACTCTCATGCAGACACAACATCTTTACTGATATAACGTGGTCATGGACTCTTCTCTATTCTTCCTTATTAAATAATAGTAAAATGACTCTGCAGTTTTGATTCAAAATGCACCAGGTCTGCTCAGTCTGAATCACACCGTTAGAGCCACACCAAATGATTGGAGCACCAATGTTAGCACTCAAAGAGTCTAAGCAGTACCACTACCAGCTTTGGCCAGTGCAGGAGTGAACATGTAGATCCATGTTCTACTGAGCAGACACTGAGCAGAGGCAACATGCAGTAAATGAATTAGTGGTCTCCACATGTTTGCACCCAAAGTTTCCCAGCTTTTGTGAGCTGAGCTGTTTTAATATTTTCCATGTATTAGATGATACTGTCCAATGCTTCCAGGACTGTGAAGATGGAAAAAATGATGTTGCAGTCGTTGCTGAAGTGTTGGTACCATTTGAAGGAAGTCATTAAAGCGCCAGAGCGAGCAGACAAGGCAAGCACTCAAAGAATGTGGAAGGCAGTCGGGGAAAGTTGCCATGGACGGACTTGATTCCTCCCAGCCCCAAACAGCTTTTATACTGTGGACAAAAATACATGAAAGTGTGTGTGTGTACCTGTTTAGATGTCTCTGTGGGGACCAAGAATTGGAATGTTACTATACTTGTGGGGACCAACAGTCATTTATGAGGACAAAAGTGCCTCACGAGTTTGAGACTCACAATGTGGTTCTAGTGTCAGGGTTACAGTTAGGTTATGGTTAGGTTTAGGTTGAGCGTTAACCATCCATTATTGATGGTTACAGTGAGCGGCTAGGAAAAGGATCATGTCAACTAGGTGTCCTCACTAAGATATCAAAACTAGAATGTGTGTGTGTGTGTTAGTGAAAGGAACTGTAACTGGTCCCAGTAGCAGCAGGATACAAACGCCATAATGACACAGCTGCCTCTCGTCTGCCTTCCTCCCCTGAGTGAAATAAGACATTTGGGACCTTTGAATAGTTTCTTGAAAATATTTTTTTGTTTAAAGAAAGGAAAGAGAAGTTTAATCCTTTAACTTTCCCCCTTTTATTTGGCGTGGAGTCAGAATTATGGCTTCTCCACACTGTGGAAGTAGCTCTTTGACACAGTCGAGCAGTCATTGGTCATAACAGGATCATTTAAGACTCGATGATGAATAAGACTGTTGAAGTGCATGAGAAGGATCTCATATAAAACAGTCTGTGTCTGCTCCTCAATTCAATTTAATTCAGAAGACCCCTATGAGTGCAAGATCAAGGAAACAGTTCACCCTGCCTGGGATAGTGTTACCAGGGCCCTGCCCTGGAGCCAGGCCCGGGGAGGGTGCCAGAAGCTGTACATCTGGTGGCCGGGCACTGGTCCATGGGGCCTGGCTGGGCACAACCCGAAAAAGGGACATGGGCCCATTCTTATGCAGGCCCACCACCTGCAGTGGGCGCCATAGGGGTCGCATGCAATGTGTGCCACGTGGCAGCCAGGATCAGAGGCCATGGTGGACGGATCCCCGGCTACCAAGACCAAGACTAGACTTAGTGTCTCATAGTCATTGAAGAACTCTGACTTGCTTCCTGTTCTAGTTGTTCTCTGGAAAAAAATCTGCAGGTCAAACAGGTGCACATACAAAGAGCACATTATTGATTAAAGCCTGGAAAACAACTGAGGCATTTGTCAGCCCGGCACGCTTGAAATGTCCAAGTGTTGAAAACAGTTTTTCATTCGTCACCACCCCAATGTCCACCAGATGGAACGTGTTTCTAAGATCAAGCTTAGTGAAGATTATTGCTCTATGTAGTGGCTAAAAGCTCCAGCTGAAGCTGTTCTACAGTGGCTGGATGCAAAGCCCAATCACCATATAACACAACGCCTCGCAGATTCATTCCCCATTCTGACTCTGGGATGTGTTGCACTCAGAGAGAGGAAATGTTTGCTGCTATTAGCCTGAATGCATCCCTCCCCGATGGCTAATATAAGCCCCCATGGTGGTATTGTCAATCCTCACAAGAACAGTAGGAAGCGCCTGAAGAAACCACCCAGCGCTGAAACCCTCTTAAACAGCCAAGCCAGACCACCAGGATGGCTGAGCCATCATACCCAGTAGCCGAAGGTATAATCTAAAGGGGACTGTTTTGTGCAGGCGAAAAAGAGTCAGGAATGCTGTGAGCAGGGCTGTGGAAGCTCTGCCATAGCCACCACCAAACAACTGAGTTATTTTTACACATCGGCTAGCATCTGGCCAATCCACCACCTTTCATTGCTCATGCCGTTACAAAACAAACAAACAAAACAAAACCCATCAACCCATAAATACGAAGAATCACTGTCAGCCCACCAGGCAAATGCCCAGTATGCCCGATTGAAGGCACTCACAGCTATGGCCTCTGACAGAGTGATGTAAAAGAGATGGAGTCCAGAGATAAATCCAGAATTGTTATATGTTGTACTAGAGACAACACACTCGTTTTGCAGGATCCACCTGTGTTATCGCACAGGGAGAATTGATGTGGCCATTCTTCAGTCCTTCTCTATCACTCCTCCTGAGTAAGTCTGCTCAGCTGCACTGACTTCTCACGATGTTCTTGATGAGGAAGCTGATCGTGACTTGTAGTTTCTTTCAGTATTCAGTTATGGCAGTGGTGTCCAAACCCAGGCCACGAGTGTCCTGCAGGTTTTAGACGTGTCCAGCTGATTTAAATGGCTCAACATGCCTTGAAGTTCTCCAGACACCTGGTAATGAACTAATCATTTGATTCAGGTGTGTAGACCCAGGGTGAGATCTAAAACCTGCAGGACACCGGCCCTCGAGGCCTGGAGCTGGCCAAGTTATGAAGCTAACTATTCTCAAGGCTAATGTAACAAGTTCTTCAAATGATTTCGTTTGCAGTACGTATTTTTCAGACCATAAGCTGCAGGGGATTATAAGGCACATTAAGCGAAACAAAGCAGTCAGATAAATCAAACTTTATTAAACTCATTCTTCTTGCTTCCTCCACTTCTCTACCATTGATTCATTAATGTTGAATTCTCTGGCAGCGGCTCTATTCCCATGTTGTTGCAGTATATTAATGACTAACCTGGTATTGTGGATGGATTATCTCAGTTGTTCTCCTGACTGAAGTTTGGTCCGTTTACAGCAGGGGTGTCAAACTCAAATACACAGTGGGCCAAAATTCAAAACTGGAACAAAGTCGCGGGCTAACGTTAATATTTATTGAAATATATTTATTCCTCCAGATATAAGAATGAATCTTCTTATGGACTCAAACACGTTTTGCTGAAAAACTGAATATGGAACAAGCAAAGCTTAATACTAAACAATATATATATTAGCTGTATAATACCAGTAGGCCAGCTCTAATAGTAATTTGGTATGGCTTCGCGGGCCAAATGTAATTAGGTTGCGGGCCAAATTTGGCCCACGGGCCAGAGTTTGACACCTATGGTTTACAGCAGGGGTGTCAAACTCCAGGCCTCGAGGGCCGGTGTCCTGCAGGTTTTAGAGCTCACACTGGGTCAACACACCTGAATCAAATGATCAGTTGATTACCAGGCCTCTGGAGAACTTCAAGAGATGTTGAGGAGGTCATTTAGCCATTTGAATCAGCTGTGTTGGATCAAGGACACATTTAAAACCTGCAGGACACCGGCCCTCGAGGTCTGGAGTTCGACACCTGTGGTTTACAGCATCCTGCCATGCGATTGCATTTGTCTCTAACCATCAGGAACCCTCACGTTAACTTTTATCGAGTGGAAAAGTGTTAGTGTTCGTCCTCCAGCTTCACTGTGTTTATGCTAACATAGCTGTGTCGCTAGCGATCACGTAGCACATCATTATATAGCAGCTAGCCCAACTTCAGTAACCCTACAAACGTCACTGCTGTTTAGTTTCCTGTCTTCATTTATGTTGGAAGTGACAGCAGAGCTGTACGTTTTAATTTTTTCAGCAATCTCTCAGTCAGAACATGCTATATCATGCTTAGCCACTAGCAAAACCAGTGAGCTACCTTCCGCTAACTTCCTGCTAACTTCCTGTTAACTTCTAAGTCCGTTAAATATAATAAATTCTGTTTTCATGGATGCCTGGATGTTAAACTTCATAGTTACACCTGGTAAAGCAGCAACACTGATCGTTTTATTAAAGATGAAAGAATTTAGACCGTTTTTAACTCTCAGTGATGTCGCAGTGTTCGTTTGACTTTGGGTCCTGAAGGACGGAGTTTAGGACCCAGATTACTCCCAGATTTAAGAGCACCTTAGTCCAAAAAATATGGCAATAACGACGGCCGCTTGCATGTTCTACAAAAAAATGGTGCTTTGTTGTGTATCTGACGGACAAACACCAAACCAGTTCGACACCACTGAAGTTGCAGCATTTTTACAAACCAATTCTGGTTCATGTGTTTCACTCAACGATCCGCTTTCCCCCTTCTCATTCTCTATCGCCACCATGTGGGTATGAAAACAAAGGCACTGCGCATGCGCACTTTACCCATATTCTATCGCGATATTTCATTTTTTTATCGTTGCCCAACATTAAACCAGTATTACCGTGAACAGTATAATGTGGCACAGCCATAGGTGGGCTGGTAGGAATGCTGCGGAGGGAGGAGAGAATGGGTTAGCCAGAGTCTAGAGTGAGATGTACACTTACAGAGAGAGTCGAAACCATCCTACCGGGCGATGTGGTGACAAGAAGCAGGTAGTAAGCGACGTAACAGGCGTGTCTTTTCCTCTGTAGAGCTAACACTCCTGCTGTTTTACTTCTGTACTCCTGTGCATACGTCAAGGATGTCACAATCACATTTTACAGCATCCATGTTATATTAGAGATACTTTAGTCCCAGCAAAGTAGTGTACTGTTGTTGTTTGCTCCATTGCAACAAAACATGCAATGATATTATACTGAATTGCACCAGTTTTTAGGACGTCTATCTTTTACTTTCTGTGGGTTTTTCACTGCTTCTCTGCGATCAGATGAATTGTGCACACTATTTGCTCTTCCACAGCTTTATTTTTAGTCTTTGAATGCTCCCATCACTTCTGTGATGACAAAAGTCATGATTATGCCATAGTCAGTCTATTTATATAGACCAAAGGCTCATCAGCAGATCCAAACCGACAGAAAGAAACAGGAAAGTACCGCAGTGTAATCCATTTATTTCAACAAAGTAACTGTATTCTAAATACCACCTGTTTAAACGGTAACTGTAACAGAATACAGTTACTCGTACATGTATTCTGTTACTCCCCAACACTGGATATTTGTCATATAATTGAAATATCATTAAAATCACTACTCGTACTCATAAATATGGTCCGTGCACAAAGCAGCGTCGTCTCTTTCTAACCATCCCTGCTCCAACAAACACGAGGTTGTTTCCATCGCTGCTGCTGTTCCATGTTGTACAGCTCTTATTGTTACTGTAAGTCTCGTAGTTCTTATTTGTGTGAGGCTTTGCTCCTGCCCGTCACTCTGCTGCTGGAGCACCGGGATTTCCCCAATCAGGACAATAACGGATATTTCTGTTCGTTTCTGGTCTATACATGTTTTATATCAGAGCGATCTCCCAGAATCTGAACTGATCAAAAAGTGCCGACATGTCCGGAGGGATTTTGGCCCACTCCTCTTTACAGCTGCTTCCACAGATTTAGTAAAGGAGGCTCTGGAGGCTGGCTAGCCCACTTCTTCTTCAGCCACTGCTTTGTTTGCACCCATCCACGGCCACCACTGTGTGTTTGACTGTGGGGATGTTGGTGTGTCACACTCAGCATTTCTCAGCCTTCAGCCAATCATCCAGACGGTCAAACCTCAGACGGGCTTGTACATGCTAAACCGCGTGGGTGCTGCAGTAGTTCAATCCTGTACCAGTGTTACCAGTATGTGGTGACTGTCATCCACCTGCCTTCTCACCATTAACCAGCTCCTCCTGTGTGAGTTTCCTTTCCTATGATCATCCTCCGCCCATGAGGCTGACAGATCACATCATGGTCAGAACTGCTGCACCCACAGTCACCGAGCTTCATGCTGACGCCCTTTGCATCTATATGCTGAGAGTCCCACAGCCAGTCTGTGGGATCCAGGGTTGTAGAGGACCACACACTTCATTCAGGGACATGCAGATCTGTTCATAACTGATATGTTTTTTGTTCGATGTTTCTAAACTCAGGTAAAAATCAGAGACTGTTCATTTCTCTGTAAGTGAGCAAACTTATAAATTCAGCAGGGAGGATAATTGTTTCCCCGTCGTAGTTCAGTGTAGCTAGTCTCTTAACCCCCAACCAACCCGCTGCACCTCCTCCCTCCCCTCCCTCTCATAAAATATTGAGAGAGCCTGGCACTAGGCCAGACGCCCCCCTCCCTCTCTGCCAGGCAGACGGCCAGCTGACGGAGCATGTGGCTGTGGGAGGGGCACGAAGGGCGGCTCGGCTGAGGAGATACAGTAACCATGAACATATTCGTTCTCTAAATGAACGCCACGAGTTGTTCCCACATCGAGCTGCTCTACTCTGAACTCATTCACACGAGCACTTTCTGCTCGAGTGCTTCCTCTGTTCACAGCCACACTCACGGATGCGCTGGAGAACAGCTCGGGTAAGAAGTGTGAACAACATGCTGGCATTTCATTCTACCTGCAGTGGTCAAATCAAGGCAGTGGTCAAATCTAGCTTCTTTCAGCTCAGGCAGCTGCAAAAACAAAGCCAATTCTTTCACGGCAGCACTTTGAGACAGTGATCCACGC
Source organism: Maylandia zebra (assembly GCF_041146795.1). Classification (NCBI taxonomy): domain Eukaryota; kingdom Metazoa; phylum Chordata; class Actinopteri; order Cichliformes; family Cichlidae; genus Maylandia; species Maylandia zebra. The sequence continues at coordinate 8,391,752 of NC_135168.1, read as the reverse complement.
CTTTGTCAGCACTCGGCTGCATTACTGTGATGACCTTCATGTTGGGGTCAGCGCATCATATATTAGTCAAAATGCTGCAGCTCGTCTTTTAACTGGCACTCGAAAGTTTGAGCACATTTCCCCTGTTTTAGCTTCACGTCACTGGCTGCCCATTTCTTTTAGGATTCATTTTAAAATTCTTTTATTTACTTTTAAAGCTCTCCATGGCCTCGCCCCATCTCATCTCTCTGAGCTGCGACAGCCTCATACAGGCCAGCTGATCAGCTGCTCCTGCATGTACCCAGGACTGGGCGTAAACTTAGAGGAGATCCTGCTTTTGCTGTAGCAGCTGCAAACTGTGGAGCGAGCTTCCTTTGGAGATCAGACAGGCCTCTTCTTTACCTGTTTTTAAGTCTTGAAAACCCGCCTCTTTACCCTGAGCTTTGACACCACGTGAGATGTTGGTTTTTATTTCAGTTGTTTTTAGGTGATTCGATGCTGTTTTATCTTGTTTTGTTTTCATTTGATGTTTTATGTGTTTTATTTATTTATTTTGCTGTTTTCTGTTGTTCTATTGTTTTAACTTATTTTCCGTGCAGCACTTTGTTCCTGTGCTGGCTATTTTAAAGTGCTTTATAAATAAGATTGGATTGGATTGGACTGCCACCAACAGCTCTGTAACACACTGTGCACACAATGCTATCATTGTCTTTTCTTTTTAGCTGCTTTTACATTTTAGTTGCTCACTTCTGATAAACTGAATAAAACAGGAGAACACACAACCTGGAAATCTTCAACCACACACAAAATACATACGTTTCCCTGGTAAAGTACACAACCTCTGCAGTACCGCTGAGTTTTCTACAAGCGCACAAAGCTGCTGCCAGCTCTGCTGCTGTGACCTGTGTTACCTGTGTTAGGCTCTTACATCCATACGATGGTTGAAGGACCGGCCGTGTCCCGTCTTCCTTCTGTGCATAATCGTGGCCCCTGCTGGAAGCTGACCCCGTTCTCCCACAGTGTTGCTGAAATGGTGAAACTGGAGCACGAATCGATCTGGGAGCTTTGATGAGAGATCAGCTGAAGTTTGACTGCAGCCTGATTCACTTTAGGACAACCAGTTTGCTTTTAATGTTTTTCTGCCTGATTCATTCTGATACACAAACACAGGCTGAACGGTGTCTGTGCTCCCACATCCTCAGTGTCCGTCTCAGCACCTCTGCATCCTTCACTCACTTCTTAGCATGCAGGACGTGTGTGTGTGTGTGTGTGTGTGTGTGTGTGTGTGTGTGTGTGTGTGTGTGTGTGTGTGTGTGTGTGGGTCCGTGAAATCATCCTGATTTCTTTAGCTCATGAACACAGTGTGGGGTCAGTGTTAACAACATGGTGCAGAAAGGAAACACAAGCGTGGAGTCGGTGGTGCAAACGGTGGCTCGTGCATCAATCAGCTCCAGCTGTGATGCATCTCTTTGATTAGTGGGAGCAGCAAACTCCATCCAGACAGCTTCCTTTGTTTTTTTCACTTGACTAATCAATCAGCGCACAGCTCCGTTTAGCACACACGCCATCTTTAACAACGGCGTGGAGTCTGTGCCCTGTTCCTCCCACACACGAGTGTTCGTTCATGTTCGGCCTTTGTGTCTGAGCGTTTCCTCTCGGTGTGTCTGTAACGAGGAAGCCACGGGCAGGTCGCACACAAACGTGTGGCAGCCGAGTGTGCGAGTGTGGCAACGTGTGGCAACTATTCTGGTTTGCCAGCGACGTTTCCAGATAAACACTGGTGGCAGCTGCTGCCATGGCAACCCCATTGTGCTCCCTCCCTCCCTCGCTCGTCTCCCCTCCCTCTCCCCAACCACTCCTCTCTCTCATGCTCCGCCGGCTCAGAGAGCGAGGACCAGAGAGGAGAGAGGTCAGCTCGATTCAGAGGACAGAAAGAAGAAAGGAATAACCCGGAGTGGACGGGGACAGGATGAGCGAGGACAGCCACTCCCACTACAGGCTGGACCCCAGCGATCGCCTCAACGGGCTGGGACAGAGGAGGAAGAGACCCAAGAAGGTAAACGAATAGATGGAGAGCCACGTGGTGCAAAGTGTGTAAGGATGGAGCACCCCACCCTGCAAAAAGAGAAAGGAGGTGGGGTTAGGTGAGGTTTGTTTATGTGGCAGACGAGCGTCCACATGATGTTAGGAGCACCGAACCATCTCTCACCCCGTCGTCTGCTCCCCCACAGCAGTCGTACCTCCGTCTCCTGGTGTTGTGTTGCTCCACAGTGAGTCGTAGTAGGAGGCTCACATGCTGTCAGGGTGGGTCCCTGCTCGCCCTTTGTGTGCCTGTCGTTGGGGGTTTTGCTGTTTGCAGCTATCAGGAGGTTTGTGTTGTAGCCTGATGTGAGAAGTGTTGTTATTATCATCATTTTTAACATTTCTGCACCGCTACAATAAACAGACACACACCCATCAGCCTGTTTACAGATCTATACGCCCATAAAGACGTGAAACACACATTGCACAAATCTACTATAACGTGTTCATATGTGTTATAAAATAAAGAGGTAAAGTATTAGCTGTTCAGGTTGATTCATAAATATGACCTCAGCACGTGAAATCCTTCTGCTGACATCCCTAAAAGCTCGTCAGACCAACGAAGCCGTACAACACAAATAACCAGACCAAACCAGGGTTGTGCGTCTGTTGTTGAGAACATTGTCAGTAAACCACAGTGACGTCCTACAGAGGACTCGTGTTGTCATTATTTTTGTGTATGTCGTGTGAGCTGAGAGCTGTAACCAAAGGTAGTGAGCGCGTCGGCCTTTAACGTCGCGGCTGGTTGTGCGATCGTGTCGCCGCTGAACTCGTGAGAGTTTGTCTCAGGGATCTTTACATTTGAAGTCAGGTGAACATCCAGTGAACTAACAGAACATTCAGGAGCAGTTTACTCTCATGAATGTCAGACAAACTGAGGTTTGTGTGTCAGTTAGATTCTTTAAGTCATTAAAGTGTCTCTGTTAGGAAAAGCATCTGTTTCCTCCACTTCTGCAGAACTGCGTGACCCGTAGCATCATTGCAGGAAGTATCCTGTGACAATGAGTGACTGCACATCATCCTTATCAACACATAAACCTGTGGTCTGGACCTGCAGTTCTTATTTTTACTGTCTGGTTTTGTGTAAAGCAGCACTTCTATAAGCACCTGTGAAGCACACAGTCATAGTCGAGTAATGAAGCGATCCATATGTGAAACATATTCCACGTCTACAGGATAGTGGAGGTTACATGGGTCAACCTGGCAAACTGTACCAGCACATGTGATCACACTGATAGCAGAACACAGGTATGTGAGTCTCTACGACGAGGTCAGAAACCAGTAACAAATGTTTCATGTGATTCGTTTTTCTCCAGTTTAAGATAAGATAAGATAAGATAAGATAGAACTTTATTAATCCCTCGGGTGGGTTCCTCTGGGAAATTCGATTTCCAAAAAAGCACAGCACCGACAGAAGTTACAGAGTTATACACACACACACATATATATAAATACAGAGACAATATAAATAAAATATACGAAGGGGATAAATAGAATAAATAGGAATAAAAATAAAAATACAAGTGAATTGCACATTTCGAGTATTGAGGTCTATTGCACTGTTGACTATTTACAAAAGTATTGCACAAAAGGTATTGCACAGTGAGGTGAAGAGGCACTACAGCTTAGTTGTTCCCTCCTTTGTCCTCCTGTTTCCCCTCCCTCTCCCCTCCAGAGAGGAGTTAAACAGTCTGATGGCGTGTGGGACAAAGGAGTTTTTAAGTCTGTTAGTTCTTGTCTTTGGGAGAAGCAACCTGTCACTGAACAGACTCTTCTGGTTGTTAATGGCCGTGTGCAGAGGATGCCCAGCATTGTCCATAATGTCCATCAGTTTCTTTAATGTCCTTTTCTCTGCCACTGTCACCAGAGTGTCCAGCTTCATGCCGACCACAGAGCTAGCCCTCCTGATCAGTTTCTCCAGCCTGGATGATCCTTCTTTGCTGTGCTGCTCCCCCAGCACACCACAGCATAGAAAAGTACTCCAGCAACCACCGACTGGTAAAACATCCTCAGGAGCTTCCTGCAGATGTTAAAAGACCTCAGCCTCCTGAGGAAGTACAGTCGGCTTTGGGCTTTTTTATACAGGTGCTCTGTGTTGCATGACCAGTCCAGTTTATTGTCCACCCACAGCCCGAGGTACTTGTACTTGTTGACCACCTCCACCTCCTCCCCCTCTATCTGAACCGGCAGTGGACCTTCTCTGGACCTCCCGAAGTCCACAACCAGTTCCTTAGTCTTTGAGGTGTTGAGTTGCAGGTGGTTTGTGTGACTCCATGCGACAAAGTTCCTCACCAGACTTCTGTACTCCTCTTCCTGATCATCCCAGATACACCCCATGATGGCCGTGTCATCTGCAAACTTCTGAATATGGCATAATTCAGAGTTGTAGCAGAAGTCAGAGGTGTACAGGGTGAAGAGAAGAGGGGACAGCACAGTTCCCTGTGGTGCTCCTGTGCTGCTGACCACTGTGTCAGACGTGATGTCCTTCAGCCTGACGTACTGTGGTCTGTCGGTGAGGTAGTCGGAGATCCAAGCCACCAGGCAGGGGTCCACCTCCATCCTGTTCAGTTTTTCCTGAAGCATACAGGGCCGGATGGTATTAAAGGCACTGGAAAAGTCAAGAAACAGGATCCTGACCGTGCCTTTTCCCCCATCCAAGTGTGAGTGGGCTCTGTGTAGGAGGTACAGGATGGCATCCTCCACTCCGACACCCGCCTTGTATGCAAACTGTAGTGGGTCCTGGGCATGTTGTACCTGTGGTCGGAGGAGGTTTGTCTGCAGTGAACCTTAAATACTGACTGAACCAGCTGTTTCCTGATGTGGTGACGTGTGTCGGTGATGAAGCCAACACTCTGTCCAGTGTTGGGCAAGTTACTTGAAAACAGTAATCAGTAACTAATTACTTCCCAAAAAAAGTAATCCCGTTACTTTACTGATTACTTATTTTCAAAAGTAATTAATTACTTAGTTACTTAGTTACTTTTTAAAAACACGATTTCCAACCTGAGTAGGTGATAAAGTGATAGATCTTTCAGCCCAATTCTACTTTTTCTGCATAATCCATCATACAAAATGTAATCAAATGGAAAAGTCTCTTTTTAAAACTTGTTTTATTAGTTTTAATCTTTTAACTTTATGCATCAAGCAAACATTTAATTATCTGCAACATTCTCTGACTGGAAGAAATTAGTTTAACATTTAAACCTATTTTCTGCACATTCCAGCACATAAAATAAAATATTTTGTGTGTTTACACTCAGTCTTTCAAATAGATGCAAGTAAAACACAGCAGAAAATAAATAAAGTCAAAGACTCAGCGGTCCTGTTGCTCTATTTTCACCTGTAAAGCAGGAGTGGGGCAGGCGGAGGTTTACCCTGGTGCAGGTGTGCCGCGGTCAGTGGAAGAATCCGCGAGTTTCTCTGTGAGTTTCCCATTACGTCGTAGCTACTCGGTGCTTGTTGGAAGTTTAGGGGGTTTTTCGCTGTAAAAAGAAGTTTTCTTCCCACGCACAGCGGACACTAATGTTTTTGTCACTTTTTATGGAATCAAACTCAAAGTAAGGTCAGTACTTCCACGCTTTAAACGCTGCACGCTCATACTCTCTCTGCACTCGATATGTGATCCATTGTTGATCTGCACACAGCTGTTGTCACTAACGGCGCACTCGCTTACGTCACTGTCGTGAGACATTCTCGCAAAAAAATCACGGTTTTAGTAACGCAGTAACGCAGCGTTCCTACGGGAAAGTAACGGTAATCTAATTACCGTTTTTGCAATAGTAATCCCTTACTTTACTCGTTACTTGAAAAAAGTAATCGGATTACGCGTTACTGGAGCTCCGACGTTGTTCTCCTGTGTAACAAAGCAGTGATAAAGGAATAGATGCTGATTTTATTCATTTCAACTTGTGTCTTTGTGCTGCTGGATTCAGTCTGAAGCAGGCAGCAGTGCTGAACCTACCAGTGTAAATGTGATGGTGGAAGCAGAGGCCAGCACTTGGCAGTGCTAAACACAATAAAAGACTCACAAGTTCCTGCTCAAAGGTCAGCTGCCTTCAGATCAATCATTAACCTGCAGCAGGTTGTGGCCTGATGTGTTTGTAAGAGTTTCACTTTCAGGAGGAGAAGATTTAAACGAGTCGCACAAATGTGAACTACAAAGTCTGTGACACACAATTTATGCAAACTGCAGTAAATCTGACCTGAAGAAATCCAGTCTTCTGCCTGTTGTGGTTGTGACAGCTGCTCGTAGGAGAGTTTGTTTGTAGGAGGTGGAGATGTTCTCAGATCAAGTGCGTAATCGTCTCTTTGTGTAGACGCTAAAAGCTGTGAGCCAAAACTCTCTGCTCTGAAACTCTTCACTCAGTCCTCACGCTGAGAGTTTAGAGGCTGAACTTCTTGTTCCTCCATAACACTTTTCATGAAACAGCAGAAATGAGCTTGTGTTTCTCAGCAGTGCGCACACAGAGAACCGATCCTCTCTGCTCAGTCTGAACAAATCAAAGTGAAACGTCAGTGAAAACACAGCTGCTGATCAAACTGTGTCAGATTAATGCCTCAATGTTTCACTGTGAGGTTAAAAAATACATAAAAATGATTTAAAGAAGTAGGAGGCAGATTTTCACAATAAGAGCACTTTGTTTTTAATTCAGTTAATGTCAAACTGTCATCAACACCTCTGTGTTGTCTCCGTCTCTGAGCAGATTCAGGCATTACTCAAATAATAAAGGCTTTCTTTCACTATTATACTTTTCATTAGTCTCCAGGTTGATGATTATAAACAGAATTATTAAAGTTTTTATCATTTCAGGCTGAAAATCAACATGAATTTGGTTCTAATCAAAGAAGCTCCTTTAATGTGTGTCATTAAAATCCTCACACAGACTTAAAAAGGCGACATTAACATTAAAATAAATGAAAGAAGCTTCAGCTGAGAGCTTCATGCAGTCATCATCAGCAGCTCATAGCAGTCACAGCTCTTTATTACGCAGCTTTGCAGGAATTAAAGTGGCTGAAGTGTCAGAGTTTGTGTGAGAAGCTGCTTCATGGACAGCTGTACACACGTCTTTATTATTTCTTCATAAATCAAACACACAGGTTTGTCTGCAGATGATTTAAAGTGTGTCGTTGTGCAGTTAAAGCTGTTTGTGTGACGCCCTGACCTCCTGTGAATGAAACAGCCAATCAGATCCATCAGAGAGAGAGCAGGAAGTGTTGTGTGTTTGTGACAGAACAAGGAAACAGTGATGATGATGAACATAAAGATCCTCTGATGTTTCCTGTTACAGTAACGCTTGTTCATCTGTTGCTCTCCTACACTTTCCTATAAATAAAGGAGAAAAAGTCCGTTTAGTTTCATTTCCTACAGCTCAGAGTTACACTTCACATTCCTGCTGTCACATCAAAAAGCTTCACTTTGGTCCAACATCTACATGTTAACATGAAACACAGACAGACTCAGAACATCTGGAACATCTGCACTTTGACCCAAACTGTTATAGCAGGATATTTTCTGCATATTTCTTATGTTGGACCTGTTTGAACTGTAAACGACCTGTAATCATCTGTAAATGGTGTGAGACACACTGAGGCCACCTACAGGGCAGCTGGGGAACAGCAGGGATCTGAAATCATACGAGACGTTAGTGAGTGAGAAGAACAAACGGACTTAAGATGGCTCGAAGTGATCAAAGTTGGTCTAAAACAGAAGATAAATCCACTGATTCTTTGTAAAGTTCATCTGCTGCTCACATGAATCCATGAAAGATTTATTCCACTGAATGTTTCTTCAAAGCTCATTTCAACCTGTTGAAGTCATGAATGAAAGTGCAGACTGAGAGTGGATCACATGATGTTTGAGGTGTGTCATGTGACATGTTCAGTATTGTCACACATGTCTAGATTGTCCCTGATATCATAACTGCTCAAACACTGATGATTATATTTGAAGAATTATTCCTGATGGCAGCAAAGTTTGAATGGAGCTCTCTGTCTGTGCTGATTTGTCGCCCTCTGGAGGTCAAAGCACAAACCTACAGGGCAGCTGGGGAACAGCAGGGATCTGAAATCATACGAGATGTTAGTGAGAAGTTAGAACAAACGGACTTAAGATGGCTCGAAGTGATCAAAGTTGGTCTAAAACAGAAGATAAATCCAAAGCAGCATCAGATGAATGTTACCATTTCCAGTTACGGTGCCCTTCATCTAATATGGAAATGTGTTGTTGTTTTTTTTGCCGTGTTGTTGTTCTTCCTATTGTGTTTAGGCCAGAGATGCTCTTCAAACAGCGGACAGACATGACCACATTACAAGAACATGGTGTGAGTCCGATTTGATATTCCAGTCAACGCTGAGAGACCTTAACCAGGAAGTCAGAGGTCAGCTGATGCTGCGAGCAGGAAGTGAACCAAGGGAAAGGTCCACTCTACTCAATCTCAAAGAAAATATGCTGGTGTTTGTTGATGTTGATGGTACAATAAAAATATATAATATAATAAATAATAAAATATCATGTGATGATGAGATGTGTTGTTGGTGTTTGTATTTTCTGTAAATGTCTTTTTTAATGTAAATGCTTTGTTCCAGACGGACAGGGAATCAGTTGCTGTACGATGACATCATCTTGATGTTGACGAGGAGGGCGAGAAAAACTAGTTTTGTCCTGCAGATGGCGATCTTGCACCGTGTTCAGAGAGCCGACACTTTGATGGTGCTGCTCTACTCAGCTTACTTTAGCCTGGGTTGGACTCTATATGAGCAGCTTCCACTCTGGTTTCACTCTTAAACACACTTGTTTGATTTCACTTGTAAAAGTTGAAGAATAAATATTTTATTACAAAATTATTTGTTGATGCATTTTTTTAGGGTCAAATATCTTGTTTGATTTGAGGAATGAACTGTTAGGGTGGAAAAAGTGAATCAGGTTAAAATAGTGGTGCTTTATATCAGTGAAGATGTATAATGTAATTTAAAATGTTGATGATGGGTTGTAGTGGGCTTGTACTTACAAAACTGCCTCATTTTATTGGAACGATCCACAGTTGCATCCATTCACGGATGACATCTGACATCATTTGACATCTGGTCTGAACACGTTTGTACACAAGATGCTTCAGTTCTGGATGTTCCCACAGACTCCTCTGTGCACCTAAAGAAAAGGTCAAGGGTCAGCAGCACATGTAGTTGGGACAATTCTTCAGTCGCACAAACTACACAATGATTTTCCTCCAATGACGACTTTTCACTTGCAGAAATGGTCCTGTGTGATTTCCAGGCTGTGATATAAAAACTAGTTCCTAATGGCAGCGACTCACTCAGTAAACATGTGTTTCCTTCACCAACCTCACACACAGATCCAATAAGATCAGGAAGTGGGCAGTATAGTACAATATGTGTTATTCTGTGCTGCACTGCCCAAACTAAAGATCTGCTGAAGTGTTGGAAATGATCCAGATGTTTATTTTGGACGATACAGCAGAAGATCAGACATGAAAGTGGAGATAACACAGAAGACCTGCAGCAAAGGTCAGAGGTCAGACTGGGCCCCTGGATTCAACAATGAGCCAATGATCATCAAGCAGTGACTAAAGCAGAGCCCTGACGTTCTGACATTCATCACACAGTCAGAACAAATGTCTGCTGATGACTTCATCTCATGAAACGACTGATAGATGTCAGTTCATTGATCAGCTGAGCTGCTGATCTTCATCGTCACAGAAACATTCAGCTTGTTTCAATCAGTAAATAACTCCCACTACTCCCAGTTTGAACTGTTCCCACTCAAAATGCTGTGAGAACAATGATCATTGTAGAACTTCACAAACATCACGTGTTGTTTTCCACATGTAAGATCAGCAAACACACAGAAACTTCCTGTTGCCACACACGGCCTCTAAAATCTCTTCCACGCTTTCTGTCTGAAGTCCACTCTCTGTGTCGGATCCACAGGAAACAACAAGATCTTATTAACATGGTTTTCAATGTGTCTCCTTCCAAAAAGTCCAACCAATGAACAAATGTGTGTATTTGTGGAGGCCGAACAAAAGCATGACACATTTCTCTGTTTCTATAAACTGGAGTCAAACACAAACATGAAGAGTTTCACTGACAGACTCCAAAATGCCCCCACAGTGGATCAAAGGGAAATCCTACAGTGTGGCCAGAGACTCTTAATGGCTCCAACATCAACACATCCACAATGTTGGATCCAGTTCTGCCTCACAGAGTTACTAAGACACACCCTCTGCCAGCATCACAACAGCTCCACCTGCTTCACCTGCCTCCTCAGCATCTGTACACCTGAAGAGAAAAGAAAGGCTCCAACAGCTCAAATCTACAAAGGATTCATGAAGTTTCATCCAACAATAACATGTTTGCCTTCCACAGTGTGCTGTTAGACACCACTGTACCTCTGCCATTTCAAAAAGAGCAGCTTGGGAACATTTTGGCTCCAAACACTTTGTGTTTAAGTTCTTTGTTTTCTTTGTGAAGCCGACAACATCTGGAGCTTTGTGACTCATAGAAACATCATTTTGTTCTTTAGATGACAGCAGATTGGGACTGAATAATCAATCACTATCAAACCAATAAAGACAAACATGCTGATTTTACAGGAACTTTGTTGGAGAAGCTGCAAAGACATGAAACTGGTGGAGATCCCAAACCAGTTGATAGTGCTGGTTATTCCAAATAAAGCTGTTTCCCTTTGAGATGAAATGACTTTGTGTCCTGATATATAATAAAGATGTTGTTGTTTTTGAGCCCCTGTATTAAAAGTAGCTTAAAGTCAGCTTGAGTTTGATGTCTTTATGTCAAAGCTGCTCATGATGTTGAGCTGCTGATGGAATAAAAACAATATAAAAGCATGTAGTCCAGACTTAAATGCAGCCTGTTGTTAGCTGAGGTCCACACACAGTGTTTGACAGTGTAAAGTGTGTGAAAGGGCTGCTGGTGGAGCTCACTAGGATGAGCAGGTGACCACGAGGTGGAGAGCAGCTGGCCTGGCTTTGACCCGGGCCACGCCCCCTTTTTCTCTGCTTTGCTGTCACTTATCTTCACTGCTCTGTCCAATAAAGCTGAAAAAGGCCCCGAATCAAAGAAATCTGCTGCAGCCTCTGAAATGTCTTCTGTTTCCTTCCCGACGGCTTTTTCACCGTCAGCCCATCAGACAGTCCAGCAGCATTTATGATGATGTCATGATGTTGAAGAGGCTGCTACGGTGGCCTCCCATGACCCCCAGCCTCATCACAGCTGAGATGCAGACATTTGAAAACATTCAGCAGACAACTGAATAACAGTCCAACACAACAGTCTGTGTGCAGACACACACTGACCTTTCATAGAGTCAAACACAGCTGGTTGAGTCATTTCTCTGTGAGTCTAAAGTGAATCTAGTATTTGAAAGTCCACTTCCTGTATTTGTTGTTGAAGACTTCTTCAGCTTCTTCTCAAGGACATCAGCTGCTTGTTTGGCAGCAGAGGCAGTTAAGAAGCTTCCTGAAAAACACTGAACAGTGAGTTCACTGTGGCATATGACAGATTCAGCTTTCTGTGTGCAAATGTGTCTGTGTCGACCTTTCAAATGCTGTTGAATCCAAAACATCAGCGGCTCCTCGGCTGCTCACTTCATGCACTTCTGTCTGTGTGACAGTCCAATGACATCACAGCTGTTTCCAGCCCCAGTGTCTCAGGACTGGACACCTTTAAACATGTCGAGGATCAAACAGCGTCCAGCTAAACACACATGAAACTATCAGAGCTGACAATCATTCCAATAACATCTAATGGTTCATGTATGTAGACACAGGACTACAAGGAAATGTCTCTCAGCATCTGGCTGTGGGAACACATGAGTCCCTGTTTGTGTTCAGATTGTGTGCATGTTTTAGACGTGTGTCACATGTAGAAACACAACAATCCCACAATGACACACAGATGTGTTTGACACAGCTGTGCAGCTGTAAGTTGTTTCTAATGATTCATTGAAGCTCTTCTAACATTCTGGAGACGATCAGTACATGAATCTGTTCAACACGACAACAATTTGACTTCAGTGTGAACGTTTGCATTAAATAACCTTCTTCATCCAGCTGACAGCATCTTCATCCTATGATGTGAACAGTTCCTCCTGTTGATGACAAACCTCTGACAGGATCTGCTTGAGGAGCTTTTTCATGTGCAGCTCTCTGAGCTCAGGGCTGAGCTGCTGTTTCATCTTTAAGAGCTGCTGCCTCCTCGCCGGACTTGTTCTCCTCTTCTTCTCCTAATGACACCATTTCTGCTTCATATTAAATTCAATAAAGATGCTGACATGTATCTGTAGCAACAACATCATTGAATCTGTAACAACTGGAGCCAAACCAGTGGCTCTGCTGGGATCACTGGTGAGCCAACACTTCCTTGTTGATGCAGATTTCAGGGCTTCCTTTTGCTCCTCCGTTATAACTGTTCTCTCTTCTCAACACATGATGACACAAAGGAATCAGCAGTGACAAAGATGATGCTGAAGAGAAGCACACACTTCACACATATAACAGACCAGTGCAGTTACACACACCTCTGCTCGACATCAGGCCTCAAACAAAGACACAAAACACTAACTTGACTCTAAACAGAAGAAACGAGCAGCTGTTTCTGTTCTGTGCTTATTTATATTTGACACACATGCTTCTCTTTGTGCAAACACACATCGCACTATAAGGGTAACCTCGCACACAATGATTGGACAGCACAGTGATGATGCTGGGAGATCCTATACGCAGCAACACAGAAACACTGAGAACTTTAAACAATGATGGAAAGTGTTATAAATGACTTGTTGGCCTCTGATCTGTCACAAACAGCTGAAACGTGTCTCTCATGAGTCACATGAAGGTTTTTGACAGAAAGGACAAAAAGTAGCTGCAGTCAGTTTGTGTCATTTTTATATTTATTCATCTGGGAGAAAAATCTGAGGGACATTAAAATGTGTTTTCAACAGAGACAAGAACATGAATATAACAGAACAGGTAAATGAACATGTTTCAAGTAAACAGCTGGACTGATCAGGTCCAAACACAGAGTGATAAACTTGTCAAACAGCTGTCATATCTTTATATAGAAGCTCTTTATAAATGCTGCTCACTGCAGTCTGTTTACTAATAATGTCAAAGTGTTAGAAACACAGAAACATCAGAATGGTCTTTGTTCACAGAAACCTGTCTGGGATCCTTTGTTGTTCTTTTGATGCAGAGTTACATTATAAATATAAAGAGTTATTTCAGAGTCTCATCAGTTTTCCTGCATGTCTTTATTTAACACATCAGCAGGGCTGAAGCTCTCATGTTAAACACACACTGATCTATGGACACGTTCATGTGTTTCTAACAGAACCAGGCTGTTATCAGCCTGCACTAACATTATGTCACACACACTGAATGTAACAGTGACAGTTTACATCATCACACAATCAGCTGTGATTGTTTCACTGTCATCAAACGAGTCAACAGGAAGTAGAATCAATAGAAACCAATCATTTACTGACAGCATGTCTGATGGAAATAAGTGCAGATTATGTATGAAGTCTAACTGCACACAGTAACTGTGTTACAATAAGGACTTAACAGCGCCCTCTGCTGGAGTGTTTCAGTACTGCGTTAACTAGAATACACCACCTCCTCCTCACACCACCTGCTACAGCTCTACTCTTCTATGACTACAGTCATCCACAGCACTGATGTGAGGTCACATGGTTCATATGTAAGGAGCACAGCTGACCTCAGGTCAGTTTAATGACTGTGAGCAGCAGCTGTGTTATTGTCACTGTGACAGGGAGACACTCTCAGACACAGCGCTCATGTCAGCTTGTTCTCATGCAGGAGGATCAGGAGCTCCATGTTTGTCTTTCTGTTTGAATCATGATGTGTTTGTGCCATCAGAGTCTGTCATGAGTACTCAGGGTTTCACAGCAGCTCTTCTGGATGCTGACGAGGACTCCAACCTCATGTTTCACCTCTCTGAGCTTCTGATGTCTGTGAACACTCGTGTTTCTTCTCTGGGCTCATCTGGACAAAAACACCTTTCTGTGTTTGGCTGCAGCCTCATTCTGACTGACAGGAAGTGTGTTATCCATGAGCTGCACTTCTGTGAGGAAGTTTCCTGCTGTGTTTCCTGTCTGTGGACAAACACGAGTGTTCCAGCTGAGGACTTGCTTCCTTCCACCTGTCCATACAGGACATCACGCTGTCTGCAGCTCTGTAAATGCAGCTCCAGGTCCTTCCACGTGCTGCTCTGTATTTGTGCAGTTTGTAGTGTGTCCTGGGAAACGTAGCACACATGGTGTTCTTCTGCTGTTTCCTCCTTTCACTGAGTGTGAAACACTGACGCTGTGCTGTTGTTCACAGAGGGGAGCTGATTCTAGCTGCAGCTGGACTCTGTCATCTAACTGAATGTGTTGGTGCTGATCACGGGGCTCTGAGGGGGGAGCAGCAGGAGGACTCTGGATGCTGACGTCAGTGTATCTGTGGAAGCTCCCACAGCGTGTCTGTCATTCAATATTGTGCTGTATATTGTATCTATGCAAAGATGAACAGACTGTGTGTTCACTGGTCTCTGTGCTGCAGCTCTGATGTCATCATCACTCCCTCCTCCACCCTCAGCAGTCCCAGCATGCTGCTGTGGTGCACCCCACCCTCACTCTACACCTGAGCCACAGACCACACCCTCCACCTCAATATACACCACAGTTTTCTCTGCTGTGGAAATGAGATCAGGAGGAAATCATCATTATTATTATTTAATAAACGCTCACATTAATGTGGGCTTATTTGTTTCATATTAGAAACATTAGTTGAGTGTTTTTAGTATAAAATGGTCAAAGTCCCTCTTTTTGCTCCTCCCCTCACCTGTGGATGGGCGGTGCTGTTACCATGGTGACAGCTTGGATGTGTTTCAGTCCTGCCTGGTTATCACTGCAGGAATCTTTCACATTTATTACAGGTAATAACGCTGATTTTTCTGTGTATTATGAACCAAATGTATCCTGATACACACAGAGATGGATGAGCAGAGGTTTTTTTTGCAGTTTATGTAGTTACTATGGACTTAATGCAGACATATTATTAAAATTAGGGCTATAACAGTTGTATTGATGTATAGAAACTTGAAATGCTCCCACAAATGGCTCCACAGCATGTAAAAATATAACAAAAGCTCTGGCGGACTTGGTTCTGTGGTCAGTCTTAAAGGGTGAAGTTCAACTCTGTAATCTTCACTGTGTCACAGAGTTCAGTGAGTCCCGTTATTCACAGTATCAATCAGATCATCAGAGAACAGCTGATCAGCAATCAGTGGTGCCAACAGCGCCTCCTGTGGTGAGAGGATGCAATAATGCAATGTAGCATTTTTCCACTCAACACTTGCAGTCATGGAAACTGTCTGTTGGATCTGTGTGACGTTGCTTTCTTGGTTAGAGTTCCTCACAAATGTCCAGATGATTCTTCTAATGAGGCGTCGACCATGTTTGCAGCTCTTTGGAAGAAAACGTCGCCCTTTGCCATCCTTACTTTTCTTTGACTTCTTCAAATGCAGCTGAACTCCAGCTGGTATTTTCTTGGACTTTGCAGCTGTTTCTGGTCATCAGTTCATTCCTGCAAACCTCTGAAGCTGAACAACAATGATGCTGCATTGCTGGCTGATCCCAAAAGGTTGATTCTGTTCATCTGGACGTTTTCAGAAACGTTTGCTCACTGATCAGGTGACTTCTTCAGTCTCAGCTGACTGCAGCTTTACAAGCTTACAAACAGCACATTTGCACAATGACTGAAAGCAGCAGCACCTGATATATATGATACTAATATAATACATATACATATATAATCCATACTAATGATGAAGGAACTGAGCTCACAGTCCATTGTTCATTCAGTGAACTACTCAGTTTATTTTGGGCCTCAGAAATGCTCACTCTGTTTGTACATCACTGTCAGCAATAGACTCATTCTGCTGTGTGGACAGGAACACATGTGACATCACTTCCTGTTTGTTTGTGACTGAAGAAGTTTACAAGGAATCATTTAGAAGAGTTTCAAACATCAACTGATTGAATCCATGAATCTGAAAACGTGTTTGTGAGTGAAAGAGACAGACATGTACAGACTGAACTATCTGTTCAACAGTCAGAGTGTTTCTGTAACAGGAGACACTCTTTACACTCCACTCAGCACAGGGACACTGAGGAACCAGGAGACCAGAACCTAAACCCAGGATAAAGAGTTTGAGTGAATGTGGTGTTGAAGGTGTGGAAGTGGATCAGAGTGTCAGAGGAGACTCTGTAGAAGGACAGAGTGCCAGCAGGACAGTCCACATACACTGCTGCTCTGTTAGAGACAGAGGAGGAGGAGGAAGAGGAGGAGGAGATGGGTGTTTTTATTTTATTGTGCCAGACAGAATCAGGACCATCATCAGAGCAGATCAGACTCCAGGACTGATCATTGTATCCAAACACACAGTCATCACTGCCTCCTTTCCTTCTGATGCTTCTGTAACTCACTGATATATAAACGCTTCCTCTCCACTCGACCTCCCAGTAACAGCGACCAGTCAGACCATTTCTACACAGCAGCTGTTCCCAAACATCAAATCTGTCTGGATGATCAGGATATGACTGAACCTCCTCCACACAATGTGCCTCAATGTTATTGATATTATTATTATCATTAATATATAATAATAAAACCTTTATAATAAAACCACTAAAAACCTTTATTCTAGCGCAACTTGTAAACGAACTTGACTTTCAAAATAAAAGCACAAAGCACCAAAACGTTGACTACAAAAAACAAACAGTAATGTACAGCTTAAACAATTTACAATCATGACATAGATCTTGACAAGATAAAGAAATAATCGAAATTATATACAATGTCATCATGCCAACAGTTACAACATCGATGGAGGATCTGTGTAAGCGCTGAGGATCGTCCTGATGGACAGAACAGAAGGAGAGTGAGACAAGTGAAGATATACTAAACAACACTGTGACATGAACTGAGCCACACACAGTTTGATTCAGAGGTGATTGACACATTATTTGACCACAAGTGTCTGTGAAGGTTCTCAGTCATCCAGGTCATCGTAGTCAAAGGAGCCTCTTTGCTGACTTTAAAGTCAGCAAAGAGGCACAGAAAAGAAGATCAGACACCAGCGAGGGAGGATAAGAAAGACAGACGCAACAACATTGTCATCCCCTATGTAGCCGGTGTATCAGAAAAACTCAGGAGAGTTTTCTCCAAGGATGACATCCCGGTGTATTTCAGACCCAGCAACACGCTCAGACAAAAACTGGTTCACCCGAAAGACAAAACGCCAAAACACAGACTTAACAATGTGGTGTATTCTGTACAGTGCAGCGAGGAATGCCCAGACCTCTACATTGGAGAGACAAAACAGCCACTTCACAAGCGCATGGCACAATACAGAAGAGCCACCTCCACAGGACAAGACTCAGCAGTCCATCTGCATCTTAAGGATAAAGGACACTCTTTCGAGGATGCTAATGTTCACATTTTGGAAAGAGAGGACAGATGGTTTGAAAGAGGAGTGAAAGAAGCCATCTATGTCCACTGTGAGCGACCATCATTGAACAGAGGCGGGGTTTACGACACCAACTCTCTGCCATCTATAATCCAGTTTTGAGATCCCTTCCCAGACGCCTTAACGCCCACTCACACCCTGGGCCATCTGATCTCAGGAATTCGCATGATAAGGTGGGGCCAGGTTTCACAATGAACTCACCCGAAACTCTGGCTGATTGGGGCCCACACCCAGTTTCACACTTTGGCTCAGGCGATTAGAGGATCATCAGGGGGTCCTTTTGTCCCTCTGTGGGGGGATACTCCCACTAGGTTTAAATCTGGGACTCTCCACCATTTGACCTTAGAACTGAAGAAGCTTCTCGGATGAGAGGTGAAACGTCTTCAAGTAACTTAAAGAAGTCCAGACGCTTTTCTTTGCAAGCTCCTTTGACATTTGACCACGAGCAATCTTTTCTGGTTTGACGCCGTCTTTGTAGCCAGAAACCAGCTCTCTCCTCGGCTTCCTCCACTACACGCTTCCCCCACGCCAGTCTCCTCCGTCACTATAAAGGGGAGAGTCATGAGCTCCATCACCCTCACCTGTGCCGTCCAACGTCCCGCCAGCAGCCTCCACTGCAGCAGGCCAGAGACCACACCCCTGCCACAATAAGTAAAAGTATATCCTTGCTGTACCCTTAATGCTAAATGTGCTAAATTAACCGCTGCCTTTGCCCCTTTGGGATTATTCTTATGTCACTGGGATGTTGACCTTTGACCTTCACATTAGAGAGATGGGCAGACATAATTAGTGTATGAATTTTAAAGTAACAGGTAATAAAGAGAGTGTAGCAAATGTAGTCAGGTTTATTACTCTGTATCACACATGAGTGCCCGAGGGAGGCGGGGCTGACTGGGGGGACACAGGAAACAGAGAGACAGGGCTGACTCGACATGAAACGATGAAACGTGGGACACGGGAACAGAAACTAAACACAGGCTGAAATGAACACTGAGGGAGGGAGAACTAAGATTACTGAGAGCCTGATAAATAAGAAGAACAAAAACCAAGAAAAACAAGAGTCAAAGAAAAGCAAAAACACAAAGCATTGGGCCAGGACCCACTGCTGTGACATTTATATGTGATAAAAACATTAAAAACTGCTCAGATGTTGAAATCTTTCTACGTATACTTTAGGTTCAGCTCTCCAGCCTGGCATTTGGTTAAGCATGATTCAAACATTTGATTTTGTTTAACTGGTTTTAATTATAGTTACTTTTTGTGAACATTTGTTGCAGCATTTAAAAATACATCATTTATTTTCAAACTTTTATTTGATTTAGAGCATCATATTTGACCAACGTAAATGTTTTAATTTCATATAAAATAACTGAAACAGTGAACTAAATATCTGAAATCTTTCCTTCCTTAAAAGTTATAATCCTACTTAAGTTATAGTGCAAACGCTTAAGCAACAAATATACTTGATGCTAATTAATTAATATTTCCCTTTGATGTTGCAACTATGCGGTCACTTCTGTCTTTAAACAAAATAATATTTTCCAGTTACAGAAATCATAAAGTCCAAACTAAAGTGCTACTGTTGCTATATGCATTTTATATAAATCATGGATGATGGTCCTGACATGAAGGAAGAGAAAGTTACAGGTTGCATCCTTTGACTTTGTCTCCGTGCCTTTGGGCGATTTTCAGAAGGACAGATGTTTCTGTTCAATTCTTAAATCAATTTTTTCAAACACAAACACTATTTTAAAGCTTCTAGAGAGTAAAATATTAATGATAATTATAATAACAATAATAAAAACAAAAGCTCTCAGATCCATCAAACCAAGCAGCAGAAAGAACAATAACTGAAGAGAAAACTTTAACCTTGTAGACTTCATTATGTTCCAGCTGCTCTACAGACGCTGTGACCTCGAACTTAAGCAGGTCGTAAAGTATGTGCAGCTCAATAACTTCATAATCAGACCCTGTGGTATTTAGGCAGCAGAACAACTAAGAATAACAACTACAAATAATGTTTTTAGGTTTCTGTTGTACTGCAAGGTTCTGTACAGGAGAACCAAACCAAGAGCAAATATTACGTCTCATTTACACCTGAGCACGAAGAGCCATCAACATTTAGCAAATTGAATCATCTTTGTTTAGATGCAAGAAGAATCATATAGAAATGAAAAAGTAGAAATAGAAATCCAGAGCAAAGATATCCTCTAATTCAGCGTAGCACATGTGCAGCTGCTGCGATTCACGTAAGCATTCGGCTCGTTGCTGTTGCAGATTTTTCTCTCGCTGTTCTGGCTCACAGCGCTGCAAACACAAAAATAAATATCCCCAAAGGTGTGAAAGGGAGCTAATTAGTAAGAGTATTGTTACTCTCCGCAGGAGTAGTCCAGCAGTAGAAATCAGTCCAATAACAAGGTGTGTAACATCTAGCAGGGTGACAGAAAAACCCAGGGTAACTTCTAAGGACCTCAACGTCTCTCTCACATTGTGTTTTTTAAACATGCTTCCATTTGTCACTTCAGTCTTTACTCTGAAATACAGGAAGAGAAATCATGGCTGAAACAATTTCTCATGAAACCAGGGGTGTGGTCCAACAGTCAGTTTGGTGAGGAAGGTTCCTAACTGAGAGAAGTGACCCAGAAGTATCTGTGTAGCAGCCACAATGAATCCAGATCATGAGCTTTATTAACTGATCAAAGTCTCTTCTTTCATCTTCTGTATCATTCAGTTTGCATTGGTAATGCCCATTATTGTAATGCTTTTTTAAGACGAGCAAAACTTTATTTCACTTTGGGTTAGCTGGGATAAGTGATGGATGGAGGGAATTTTACTTTAGCCACAGAAATCCTAAACAGGAAGGAGGAGCAGAGTTACAGTGGATCACTATCCAGCAGGGAAACAAGGTTTATTTCAATTTCTTGGCCATGAGTGAGATTTACTGAGTGGGCAAATTAGGGAGACGACACCATTAGATCCCGAGCCCTCCATGTGTTAATCAAGAGACGGTTGCTGTGCTACATCCATAAATAATGAATAAATTAGGAGCTAAAGCTGAAAGGACAGTTTATTTGTACCATCTTCACGTGAACACATTCAAGAACATCACAGATGAAGAAACATTAAAAACTTCCACACTACATAAAGCAAGAAAAATAGTTTTTCTTTCAGGTGGTTTCAGAAAAACAGAAACATCAAACATCTCCAAGACTCTCTTTGAAAGAACTAAAAACCTTTGTTCTCATGGTCCAATCATGAGTGAACTCCCCGATGAAGCCTTGTGTGCTAAAACATGTCAGAGTTTTAAAGGTTAAACATGAGTTTCCAAAACGTTTTGCTGGAGAACAATGAACTATTTGACTGAGTTTCAATCATTTACAGACGAGCAAAACCAGGACAGAGAAAAAAGGACAAAACTGACTCAGTAAAACAACAGAAAAGAAGATCCCATGTAGATCTGTATTATGTAGAAGTTCAGCCCAGCAACCAGTTCAGTTCAACACAAGTTTAAATGATTCTATCTGAACTCTGTGGAGCCTGATCTCAAGCTTTTTGAGTCTGACACAGAAACCAGAGGATCTTTCTGTGTCTTCAGATTCACTGTGATCCAGTGATGGGAGTGATTTCAGCCCTGAGTGATCGCGCTGATGTTTGCACAGAGCAGACAATGAGGTGAATGTTTGGGCACATTGGTAACAGTGAAACAGTTTATTAGTAACGTGGGATCGTTTGTGTGCAGAGTATGAACTGAGATTCCTGAAGCTCTTGTCACACTGGTCACAGCTGTAGTTTCCTTCCATGTGTGTACGTTCATGAATGTTACGAGTACTTGAATGTGAGAAGCTTCTCTCACAGTGTCTGCACTTGTGTGGTTTCTCTCCTGTGTGGACTCGTTTGTGTGTTTTAAGCTCACCTGCAGTGGTGAAGGATGACCCACACTGATCACAGAAGTGCTTTTTAACCCCACTGTGAATCAGTTCATGTCGTTTTAAATCACTTGGTGTGGTGAAGCTTCTCCCACATTCTTTGCAGTATTTCAGTTTGTCTCCAGAGTGTCTACGTTGATGTACTTTTAGGGTCTTTTGCCGACTGAAAGTTTTTCCACAGAGGTCACAATGAAAGTCTTTCCCACCACCACAGTGATGACAGGGTTGAGAACTGGATCCATCTGTGTCGCTCTGCTTCTAAACAAAGACACAAAGACAGTGTAAGTCAGTCCTTCAACATTTGTATCCTGAACGTCGCCTGAAATAAAGAGCATCTCTGCAGACGTCCAACTACATTTGACTGTTTCAGTTAACACACTCAGTTTACTGGGCTGCAATAACTCCAATACTACCACCATAATACTACAGTAATACTAAAATCATAACTGAAAGGAAAATCTGAATAATCACTCAGAGCTGCTTTTCCATGCAGTAGAATTGCTAACATGCTAACACAGTTTAATGAGCAGAGTTGTTCCAAACATCCATCCATCCATCCATCTTCATCCGCTTTATCCGAGGCCGGGTCGCGGGGGCAGCGGCCTAAGCAAAGAGGCCCAGACCTCCCTCTCCCCAGCCACCTCCTCCAGCTTATCCGGGGGAACACCAAGGCGTTCCCAGGCCAGCCGAGAGATATAATCTCTCCAGCGTGTCCTGGGTCTGCCCCGGGGCCTCCTCCCGGTGGGACATGCCTGGAACACCTGACCCAGGAGGCGCCCAGGGGGCATCCTTGTCAGATGCCCGAACCACCTCAGCTGGCTCCTTTCAATGTGGAGCAGCAGCTGCTCTACTCTGAGCCCCTCCCGGATGGCCGAACTTCTCACCCTATCTCTAAGGGAGAGGCCAGCCACCCTTCGGAGGAAGCTCATTTCTGCCGCTTGTATCCGCGATCTCGTTCTTTCGGTCACTACCCACAGCTCGTGGCCATAGGTGAGGGTAGGGACGTAGATCGACCGGTAAATTGAGAGCTTCGCTTTTACACTCAGCTCCCTCTTCACCACGACGGACCGGTGCAGCGTCCGCATTACTGCAGCCGCAGCCCCAATCCGTCTGTCGATCTCCGGCTCCCTTCTCCCATCACTCGCGAACAAGACCCCGAGATACTTGAACTCCTCCACTTGGGGCAGGAACTCATCCCCGACCCGGAGTGGGCACTCCACCCTTTTCCGGCTGAGAACCATGGCCTCAGATTTGGAGGTGCTGATCCTCATTCCCGCTGCTTCACACTCGGCTGCGAACCGTTCCAGTGCGAGCTGGAGGCCCTCACCCGATGGAGCCAACAGAACCACATCATCTGCAAAAATCAGAGATGAGATTCTGAGGCCACCAAAGCGAAAGCCCTCCGCCACTTGGCTGCGCCTAGAAATCCTGTCCATAAAAATTATGAACAGAACCGGAGACAAAGGGCAGCCCTGGCGGAGCCCATCACCCACCGGGAACGAGTCCGACTTATTGCCGGCAATGCGAACCAAGCTCTTGCAACGGTCGTATAGGGATCGAATGGCCCGTAGCAATGGGCCAGACACCCCATACTCCCGCAACACCTCCCACAGGACACCCCGAGGGACACGGTCGAATGCCTTCTCCAAGTCCACAAAACACATGTAGACTGGTTGGGCAAACTCCCATGCACCCTCAAGTATCCTGGAGAGGATAAAGAGCTGGTCCAGTGTTCCGCGACCAGGACGAAAACCGCATTGTTCCTCCTGTATCCGAGGTTCGACTAGCGGACGAACTCTCCTTTCCAGCACCCTGGCATAGACTTTCCCAGGGAGGCTGAGGAGTGTGATCCCCCTGTAGTTGGAACACACCCTCCGGTCCCCCTTCTTAAAGATGGGGACCACCACCCCGGTCTGCCAGTCCACAGGTACTGCCCCTGATCTCCACGCAACATTGCAGAGGCGTGTCAACCAGGACAGCCCTACAACGTCCAGAGCCTTCAGGAACTCGGGGCGGACCTCATCAACACCAGGGGCTCTGCCACCAAGGAGTTGTTTAACTGCCTCAGTGACCTCGCCCCCGGAAATTGGTGGGTCATTCCCCTCATCCCCAGACTCTGCTTCCTCCTCGGAAGACGTGTCAGTAGGATTAAGGAGGTCCTCGAAGTATTCCTTCCACCGCCCGACAATTTTCTCAGTCGACGTCAGCAGCGCTCCGCCAGCACTATACACAGTGCAGGTAGAGCACCGCTTTCCCCTCCTGAGACGCCTGACGGTTTGCCAGAATCTCTTCGAGGCAGTCCGAAAGTCTTTTTCCATGGCCTCTCCGAACTCCTCCCACACCCGAGTTTTTGCTTCAGCCACTGCCCGAGCCGCATTCCGCTTGGCCTGTCGATACCTGTCGGCTGCCTCCGGAGTCCCACAGGCCAACCAAGCCCGATAGGACTCCTTCTTCAGCCTGGTGGCTCCCTTGACCTCTGGTGTCCACCATTTGGTTCGGGGATTACCACCGCGGCAGGCACCAACCACCTTGCGGCCGCAGCTCAATGCAGCAGCTTCGGCAATGGAGACGCTGAACATGGTCCATTCGGACTCAATGTCCCCAGTCTCCCTCGGAATGCTGTTGAAGCTCTGCCGGAGGTGTGCGTTGAAGATCTCGCGGACTGGGGCCTCTGCTAGACGTTCCCAGCACACCCTCACTACGCGTTTAGGTGCACCAGGTCTGTCCAGCGTCCTCCCCCGCCACCTGATCCAACTCACCACCAGGTGGTGATCAGTTGACAGCTCAGCCCCTCTCTTTACCCGAGTGTCCAGAACATATAGTCACAGGTCTGCTGATACGATTACAAAATCGATCATCGACCTACGGCCTAGAGCGTCCTGGTGCCACGTGCACTTATGGACACTCTTATGTTCGAACAGGGTGTTCGTTATGGCCAAACTGTGATTAGCACAGAAGTCCAATAACAAAGCACCGCTCGGGTTCAGATCAGGGAGGCCGTTCCTCCCAATCACGCCCCTCCAGGTCTCGCTGTCGTTACCCACGTGAGCATTGAAGTCTCCCAGCAGGACAACAGAGTCTCCAGGTTGAGCACCCTCCAGCACCCCCCCCCCCCCCCCCCCCCCAGGGACTCTAAGAAGGCTGGGTACTCTGAACTGCCACTCGGCGCATAAGCGCAGATGACAGTCAGGACCCGTTCCCCGACCCTAAGGCGCAGGGAACAAACCCTCTCGTCCACCGGGAAAAACCCCAACGTACCGGCAGCAAGCCGAGGGGATATTAGAATACCCACCCCAGCCCGCCGCCTCTCACCAGGGGCAACTCCAGACTGAGACAGAGTCCAGCCCCTCTCCAGGAGACTGGTTCCAGAGCCCAAGCCATGTGTAGAGGTGAGCCCGACTATATCTAGCCGGTACCTCTCAACCTCACGCACTAACTCAGGCTCCTTCCCCACCAGAGAGGTGACATTCCATGTCCTTATTGCCAGTCTTGGCAGCCGGGGGTCAGTCCGCCAGGGCCTCCGCTCCTGGCCGCCACCCGGCACACAATGCACCCGACCCCTATGGCGCCTCCTGCGGGTGGTGGGCCTGCGGGAGGATGGGCCCATGTCTCCTCTTCGGGCTGTGCCCGGCCGGGCCCCATGGACTAAGGCCCGGCCACCAGACGCTCGCCCTCGGGCACCCTCCCCGGGCCTGGCTCCAGGGCGGGGCCCCGGTAACCCTATCCCGGGCAGGGTAAACTGTTCATAAGGGTCTTTTGAATCGCTCTTTGTCTGGTCCCTCACCCAGGGCCAATTTGCCATGGGAGACCCTACCAGGGGGCAAAAGCCCCCAGACAACATAGCCCCTGGGATCCCTGGGACACACAAACCCCTCCACCACGATAAGGTAGTGATTCAAGGAGGAGTTGTTCCAAACAGTCAGGCTAAAATGACAAGATAACAATATAAATACATACCTCACAGTAGCTGCACTTGTAGAGTCTCTTTCTGGTGTGGATCTGTTGGTGTTGTCTCAGGTGACGTGGAGATTTAAAAGTCTTCTCACACAGGTCACATTGATAAGGTCTCTCCTCAGTGTGGGTAAACATGTGTCGTTGTAAGTGTGCGTCTGTTGTAAACTCTTTGCCACACTGTTCACAGCAGTACACATCATGTCTGGTGTGAATGCGTAGGTGTGTATTTCGGCTCCCTCTCTGGCTGAAAGTTTTTCCACAGATGTCACAGCTGTATGGCTTAATTCCAGAGTGGGTAACTAGATGCCTCTGTAAGTGGCTACTGTGAGTAAAAGCTCTGCCACACTGATCACAGCTGTATGCCTTAATTCCAGAGTGGATAACTAGATGCTTCTGTAAGTTGCTACTGTGAGTAAAAGCTCTGCCACACTGATCACAGCTGTATGCCTTAATTCCAGAGTGGGTAACTAGATGCTTCTGTAAGTTGCTACTGTGAGTAAAAGCTCTGCCACACTGATCACAGCTGTACACTTTAACTCCACTGTGGACGAGTTGGTGTTGTTTTAGGGAACCCTTCAAGGAAAAAGACTTTCCACACAAGTCACAGCTGAACGGTCTCTCTCCAGTGTGGATGACCTGATGCCGTTTTAGTGAAGCTTTCAGAGTAAACTCCATCCCACACTCGTCACAGCTGTATGGCTTAATTCCAGAGTGGGTAACTAGATGCTTCTGTAAGTTGCTACTGTGAGTAAAAGCTCTGCCACACTGATCACAGCTGTACGCTTTAACTCCACTGTGGATGACCTGATGCTGTTTTAGTGAAGCCCTCACAGTAAAACCCATCCCACACTCGTCACAGCTGTATGGCTTAATTCCAGAGTGGGTAACTAGATGACTCTGTAAGTGGCTACTACGAGTAAAAGCTCTGCCACACTGATCACAGCTGTACGCTTTAACTCCACTGTGGATGAGTTGGTGTCTTTTTAGAGCATCCTTGAAGGAAAAAGACTTTCCACACAAGTCACAGCTGAACGGTCTCTCTCCAGTGTGGATGACCTGATGCCGTTTTAGTTTACCCTTCTCAGTAAAACCCTTCCCACACTCGTCACAGGTGTGTTTTTTCTCTCCCTTTCTTCTGTGAGGTTTGTCGGCCTCCTGAGAGCGCTGACTTCTGGCTCCATGTTGGTCCTGCAGTGACAGAGATACAAACAGAGGCAGTGAGTGAAATGCAGTCGTGGAACAAACTCAACCTTCAAACTCCATTAACACTAGTTTTAAACCTGAAGGTGGAGCGTGGCACCAAACACCTTAAAGGTCTCTTATCCCCACCTGCTGGTAGTTCTAACACATTACATCCAACCTGCTGTTAAAGATAATTCATGACTGTTCAAACACTAAAATCATGCCCATCCCTCCTGATTGTGTACACACACACACACACACACACACACACACACACACACACACACAATTTTATAATTTTGATTATTTTGTTGTTTCCTATTACATATTTCTATAATTTGTATAGATTTATACATAATTATTCAGTGATAATAAATCCTATGTTTGTTTATTCTAAAGGAACTCGATATATGATCCAATGTTGATCTCCACACAGCTGTTGTCACTAACGGCGCACTCGCTTACGTCACTGTCGTGAGACATTCTCGCAAAGAAATCACGGTTTTAGTAACGCAGCGTTCCTACGGGAAAGTAACGGTAATCTAATTACCGTTTTTGCAATAGTAATCCCTTACTTGGGTTACAAGTAACGCGTTACTGCCCATCTCTGGTCCTGAATCAGTCTTATTAGGTAATGTTCAAATAATGTGATCATCCCAGTGTTTTCAGTGTGGGAGAAAGTACTCAGGGCCTTCAAGCTACACACTATGAAAGGCAGCAACAAGTTTAATGTTCAGAAACCTAAAGTCTGTATCAGCAGCAGGATGGAGCTAAAAATAAATGTTGGTTTCAGTTCTATGAAGCTTTGAGTATTTTGGATCAGTAGCTGCTGTGTTTGTTGCATCATATTGCTGTAACTGTTTATATGCTTTATATATTCTGAGCTAAGTTGATCTATAGTGTTACATCATATTCTATAAGGATGTTATGTGTTTGTAGACTTTCTGCCCAGTTTGACCCATTTAGCAGAAGTCAGCCTGTTTAAGGCTCTGATATCTATTCTGTGTGACTTACAGCAGTTATGACATGGTCTGATTTTCTCACCCAATATAGGAATATTTCATATATCAGTCTACTCTTCATTCTATCAGACACAGTTATCACAGCTCCTACATTTGCTTTTTACACATATATGTAAGCATTGAGCCACATTTAGTACCAACATATTAAACGAACAATATTTGTCTCTTATATATGATACATCTATATACACACTGTGAGTGTATATAGATGTATCTGTGAGTGAAGTGATTAATATGATAACTATAATATTGGCCATATCATATTTACACTGACTTTAGTCTCATGAACAACATCAGCTAATTGTTATTTACAGCTAATCTTAAACGACTGTTCAGCACAGAAATGAAGCCCAACAATCATGTTTCACAGTCCTGTGGTCTCAGCCTCAGATACTCATCAAATCACACAGAGCTCATGTAGAAACAAATATGTTCTCCTTCATTTCTGTCAAACAAAGCTGTATGAAACGTTTCCAGCTGTTAGTATCATGGTTGCTAGGCAACCTGGGCAGCGCGACGGAGGCTAGACGTCCCATTTCACGAGCCTACGAGCCTCGCACTTCGGCCTTAGCGGTCTTTGAGTACGCGGCCCTTGAGGACTTTAAAGCTGCAGAACCTGAATCGGGATACAGCCATGATGATCTCCAGCCTCGTGCTCGCCAACATTCTCACCTGAGTTAAGAAGACGATCACTGAAATGGTCTCAGCAGGTCCTTTGATGACAGCAATGAAATGCAGTGGTAAGGCTTTTGGGGGATTAAGTTCGTTTTCATGGCAAAGAAGGACGATGCAGTTCATCTGATCACTCCTCATAACATTCTGGAGTGCAGGCAAAATGCTATTATAAAAACTTAAGCAGCAACTTCTCCAGGTTCCAATATTTATGCAATTCTCAAACCTTTTGGCCACGACTGTATAACCTCTTCTGAAGTTTAGTGGATATTATACATGGTTATGCTCAGGATGTGTCGGCCAGTTTCCACTGGAAACGCCTTTTGGTTAAACTGTCAGCGAGGAATTTGCATTTGCACTGTTACATTTTTATATAACTTTAATGCACATAAACAACATCTGCTTGTTTCAGTGAAAATACATTGATGGCTTTTTAATAAAGTTGTGCAGCTGTAAAGTATTTTGTCTGGTGTCAATTATATCGTCAGCTACATCGTTATGGCAAATGTTCAAATGTATATGGTGATAAATATCTTTGGTCATATGGTCCTGCTCTGTCTGTCACCTTCTGTGTTGAGCTCATTGTTTCCTCTGTAGTGGCTGAGCTGAGTCCAAGTAGCTGAAAATGTTCCTCTGCTGCTCCGTCATACTCTCCTCCTCCTGCTGATCAGCTGGGACACAAAACAGATCTTTGTTAGGCTCCACACTGCACTGAAGAGTCAAAGTGTCTCATATGTTCATCTGACAAGTAAAAGAACACATTTTTGTTTCCCGAGGTGGGCAACTTGTTGGAAACAAACACAAAAGGTTTGAGCACTGATACCTGCCATTGCTGCCATTGAAAGATGCAACGCCAGCAATGTGGATTGTCAAGACTCAAACCAATCATCAAGCAAAGACAACAGGGATCATTTGTTTCTGTTTATTTAGCATTCACAGCATTTGTAGTTGCCTTCTGTGCAGGGGAAGTCCACGCACACTGTGTGGTACCGCCATCCACAGAAGGTGCATTCAACCTCTGTAAGAGAAACGAGATTGTCTGAGACTGAAATGATATTCACTAAAGAAGTGGTGATTTGTAAAACTTCAAGTGTATGATAAGGTGAAAACAAATACACAACTGCATGTCATGTAGTTGAAGGTTTTTTTTCCTTTGGAAGACCGGAAAACACTGAAAGTTACAAATTAGTCCTTTATTTATCCAGGTAAAAAAAAATCTCATTGAGATTAAAAATCTCATTTCCAAGAGAGACCTGGCGTCATGGCAGCACAAGTCACATACCACACAGGTATATAACATTTAAAACAAACACAATATCCCAACATGTGTAACAAATGTATTGTGCTTGAAACAAATTCAGAATAGGTGATAAAGCAGCTGCACATGTGTGTCACGAGTAAATCTGGCTGTATAACAAACAGAAACAAGTGATGCTGCTGTCTTTGCTCAATGGTTGGTTTGAGTCTTGACAATCCACATTGCTGCCATCTTTCAATATGTTGAATGCACCAGTGTAAGTGCAGCCACTCAGACTCAATGTGTTCATAGAAACAGGTGCAGATGTGTCACGAGTTCATCCAGCAGTAGCTATGGCACTTGGCCATAGGGGGCAGCAGTGGACTGACCTGCATTCGAGACTGCTCCAGCTGCTCTGTGACAGTCAGTAGATCTGCTACAAATTGCAGATCATATGCAAGTTTTGGAAATGACATTATAAATATTCCTAACTTAGCCACGGCAGCATTGTTGATGTATTACCTATATACTACAAATTATTCCACCTGCTGAAAAGTGGATCTAATGTGGGCGGACTCACACTTAGCAAATAAACCTGTGATGTGAGAATGTAATCAAACTGTTGATCAGAGGCAAAGTAATTTAAAGTTTATGATGCTATCGTCTAATGTTAGCTGACATGATGTTAGCTTGTAAACTTATGTTGTTGTCTGGGTCTCATGTCTGATCTGATGATAATAACTGTGACAACACAGAGATTAAATAAAGGACGTTGGTGGGACTTCTTATGTTAGAACTATAACTTCAGTTAAGGAGTGAGACGTAAGGTGACAAGGAGAATGAAGAGAATGAGAAAGAAGTAACTGGGAAGAGAAAATGAAAACAAAAATTTGAAATGATCAAATTTGTGTTAACAGATGATGGTGATTTTAAAAATTCAAGTAATTTAAAGGTTTTATCCTGTTTGTTGTTGTTTTTTTCATATTCTTCTATTTGCAAGAGGTTATTAATAAAACAGGTTCTCTTTCTGGTTTCTCTTTTTGGACGCACTCTCTACAGCTTATCACATCCAAAATGGCGGATGTCAAGTACAAAACCTCGACAGAAACAATCAGCAAGAATTTTAGCATCAGTCCAAAATAAAACTGTCCAACTACAGAGTTTTAAAATCCAACTAAACTATGAACAGAGATCTTTTACAAATAGGCTATTGATGAGATGACAGTGGTAACAAAAACGTACACATCCGCGCACACAGACAAAATGGCGGGAGAGCGTTTAACGGTCGACCTCATGAGTCCGTTACCGTGAACTATGGAGCGGCAGATTTGTGCTGGAACTGAGCTGCACACAGCTGATGTTAGCCAGGAAACATTACACACTGCTAACGTTACCTTCACACGGAGCTCCACACGGAGACGATCAGCGTCAGGCACAAACACCAAGTTCAGAAAAGAGGAACTTTGAGCAGGAAGGAAAGAGTCAGAGCGGCGTTTGAGGACACGTTTACAACCACGAACATCAGAATCTGTCTGTGCTGCATTCAAGTGCAAGTTGGAAACTCACTAATCTCTGTCATGTTGTCCAAAGATGATTTATTTCTGCTGGTTTTCTTGTTTGAAACACAAACATGTGTCAGCACTTTGTTGTTCTTCATCCTGCAGCATTTGAATATTTCAGGAGTAAACTGATCATAAATTCATGAAGTCATGAATGAAAGTGCAGACTGAGAGTGGATCACATGATGTTTGAGGTGTGTCATGTGACATGTTCAGTATTGTCACACATGTCTAGATTGTCCCTGATATCATAGCTGCTCAAACACTGATGATTATATTTGAAGAATTATTCCTGATGGCAGCAAAGTTTGAATGGAGCTCTCTGTCTGTGCTGATTTGTCGCCCTCTGGAGGTCAAAGCACAAACTGCATGATGTCACTGTAACCACCACAGTGACAGGAAGTGTTTTTAAATGATGAAATATGTCAGTGATGCTGATAGTGTGTTCATCACAGACGTTCAGGCTGACATGAATCAAAGTTAATGTCATTATGGACCAAGGACAGTACTCTGGGTCTCCTGCAGAACAACTCGAGCTGTGATACCTGAATGAAGAGCCTCTGCTGCTTTAAAGAAGGAGGCTCGAGGCAGAGGTGAGGTGCAGACCAACCAGCTTTTATTCAGCAACTTTAACAGAAGGATGAGAAAAATAAAACTATACAGCACAGTGATGCTGACTGAAGCCACAGCATTAAACTAAACAAGCATCGGATCATCTTTAACAACATCTAATAAATAATGACAACTATTTAATCCTGTATTTCCTACAATAAAGCCTGTTCAGATATTTGTTGCTGATGGAAATGTAAAAGGCTCCCAGGAACCAAAGGACAAAAACAGAGGCAACAGTCACAGCTGCAAAGGATCCCCTAACACATAAACTGGTTCGAAGATATTTTCTAGCTCTGCAGAGGAGCTTGATTGCACGGACAGTAAAAAGTGGATTCAATAACAGCAGCGAGCGCTGAGTGATATAACGGTGCTGCGAGCAGCAGTGCAAAGGCTCACACAGAGACAGCAGCTACACTGTGTGTGGATGTGATCCACAGTCACAGCTGTGGGTTTCAGTCAGTGTGTCTCTAACTTCATGGTCACATTTCAAAGCTTATTGGAGCCAGAAGATGTTCAAGTAAAAGATTTATTGCTGTACTCGTCTACCAGGATAACAGGAGGTTCATAAAGCTGTGTAATACTTCAGCTTTACATCATGGAGTAGTAGTTGTGTCCCTTTGTGTTTATTAGTGTGTTCACACGTCTACTTTAACTTCACTCTGTAATGAAAGGATTCAAATCCCTGATAAATACATACATGCTGACTCTGAGTCTCAGTGAAGGAGGAAAGGATGGATGAAGGCAGCCTAGTGTGGGTCATGTGTGTCCAGCAGTCATCCAGGGCCTGGATCCATCTGTAACAGGAAGACAAAGTCCAGCCTGTAATCATCCTATCAGGCACAGCGTTTCCATCCAGCATCCTGACGACGCTAACAACCCGTCAAACGTCTCCTCTGGTCCACAGAAGTCACACTTCCTGTGTCATGTTTACCTTTTTAAGTGTGCTATTCAAGCCTGTGTGACCAACTCTGACTCTCCAGATTCCATCCTGGTCTCTGCTGCAGCTTCTTCTACACGACTGTTTTCTGTATAATAATATCTGCCTTTCCCGTCTCTGTCCCAGTGTGCCTGCCACTCGTCCTTCATCTTTACCTTCATTATACTCTTCACCTCACTTTCACTGTATTTTATAGTCAAACCTGCACGACTTCTTCTTGCTGCACCTTTTTAAACTTATCGTCCTGTTCATTGCATCAACACCGATATTCACAGGGAGCCATAAGAAATCCACTTCTATCCCTCTGTGTTTGATTCTATACAGTAAATGAAGTATATCAAAAACAATATGTTGCCTAGAGTCTGAAGACATATCACCTGTGCTCACTAGCACGCTGCTAGAGTCCCAGCAAACCACATACCTGCATATTAGTGCGTCCTCCACCCAGTTCAAGCCAGTAACATCACTACCAGCTCCCAGTATAAACTGCCACATCATCTGTAATTCTTTTACTCATCACCAAACTTATTTGTGGGAGAACAAATGCAGCAGCCGTTCTTTTATCTGACAGTGTTGACGCATCAGTAAATATCCTCACATGACCTGAGGACTTTCCCACTATATGAACCTGCTTTTAGTCGCCCCTCCTCCCTCGCCACAAGCTGCCTTTACAACATAACTTATAAAAAACAACTTTATTGACAATCAGCAATAACAATTACAGACAGTCTAGAAGAAGAATCACATGATCAAGGAGCAGAAGTTTATGGTTTTAATAGCTTTTACATTTTGGGAAAGTTTTAAAAACATTGTTTGGTTTTCTTTCTAAAGCGTTGAAAGGACGGCTTTGCATCAGAAAAGTAAGATCAGCAAATGAATCCATTAAAGTTCTTTTGCCTTGTTTGCAAAAGAAGCCAAACAACATTTGTGTTACAAAGAGAGACTTCAGAACAGATCAAAGATCACAAACATCAGGCACTGATGGAAACAGCCAAACACAGAAACAGAGGCACCAGCAGGTGAAGGAGGCCTGTTGTAGAAATGACTCTGAGTGCTCAGGTAGAAACGCATGAAGAACCAGTGCGTCTAATATTTGGAAACCAGTCTGTGTTTGAGCGTCCTGGATGAAACACAGATCATGTTGCAGAGCGAGGACGTCGTCTTTCCTCCCGAGTGTGTAACTACAGGACGTGTGCAGAAGGTTTAATCGTCCTCCTGACAGTTACTGATGAACGAGTCCTTCAGGGAGGCTCCAGGATCACTGTGGCTTTTACCAGCTGCTGCTAAACTGAGAGGTGTTGCTGCTTCATGTGTGAAGATGTTTGCATGGCTTTAACAGTGCAGACGTTCCTCATGTGCACCCATTTCATATGTTTTATTGTGATGTTTAGTAACATCTGCTTCCCTCCTTCAGGCAGACGATAAAGTGAGCTCAGCCTTAAACATGTGGAGAGAACGTTTGACCCACAGTCCTGGGACGACTGCAGAACAATGGTTTGTTTTTAATGATAAAGTTTCATAATGGAAATAAATGCTGAGCCTGTTTCATGATGTTGGCCCTGCAGCATCAGGCAGGATTAATACTGTAACAAACGTGTGTCACAGTTATAATGACTTTAAATGAAGACTTGGGTTGGATGGAGATGTCAGCTGGATTTGTGCTGACTGTCACTTTAAATGTTTTCAGTTCAGCTTCTAAATCTACTTTTGTATAATGTTTGCTGAGTTTTGCACTTCATGACGCTTTTAAGAAGAGCCAATAAATCCTGACTTTACACAAAAATAAAGGTTTAATGTGTTTAGTGTGACAGTGGAGGAGAGCGCACATAATAAGAGTCATTAACAGAATGGTGACAATTATAATCTGTCTCATTTTAGGAGCAGCTCACAGGCACAACAGACTACAGAGCAACCAAAGCACCAGTTAAACGTCCATGTGACCGGCTTACAGCCAATGAACAATCAGTCCCCACTGTCCCCACCAACACAGTGTTTTAACACAGTTCACGGTGGAGAACAGCTGCTGACATAATGTGGATCCCAAGATCCATAACTGGCCTACCTGGGGCTGAAAGTCTCCATAAATGCAGGCGTTTCGGCGGCTACACCGGCTTCCACGAGTGTGACGCTTATTTTGAGAAAATAATAGAATATAAATGTATTTTTATATTTCAATATCACAATAATCTTCCAATGTAGAACTACAAGTTAAAAAAGAAGTAACATAAATCAAATCCACTTCAGCTAAATACTTCTCATTTATTTCCATCTTACATGCTGTGACTGCAGCCATTCCCACATCTCTGTGAATGGGACTCATGGACATGGATCAGTGGTTGTTGATCAATGGTCCTGAGAATCTGCATAATTAAGATGAAGGAACGGAGCTCCCAGCCCATCGTTCCTGCAGCTGCTTTCAGTCTTTATGCAAATGTCCTGTTTGTAAGACTGAAACCTGCAGCTGAGACTGAAGACGTCACCTGATGATGACGACACGTTTCTCCCACAAAACGCTGCGTCCAGATGAACAGAAGCAACAGACTCACTTTCCTGGATGATTGAGATGCATCAAGACTTCATTGTGTGTTACTTCTCATTCAGCACAGACACATTATTCCTGTTAGGTCATGTCAGCTGTCACTCAGTACAAGCACAACTGTGAACAACACAAACTTCTCTTCAATGTGTCACAGAAACACTAAGTGTGAGAGCCTGTATGACACACAGGACAGACTGTAAGCTCTGCTGGCTGCACAGCACTTTGTAGCAGTTTTCCAACATGTCCTCCACCCGTGATGTCAGTGGTGGGACCCCAGTCACAGCACTCAGCACCACCTCCTTTAAATGGATTTTATAGCAGTTCCTCCCGTTACTCGGTGCAACGCTTCTTAAATGTGTTTTTGCAGGATAAAACACAGCAGGTGGTGTAGAGAGGACGTCAGCTGACGGAGCAGAGGGAGGCAGACTGTGGATAAATGACAGAGTGAGAGGAGAGCAACCATGACAGAAGCACAGGTGTGGCAGATAGAAGTGGCTTTATAGACACTTATTGTCAGTCCTCGTGCATGCTGTGGAAATAAGTGTCTGTGTCATGAGGTGACATGTGAGCTTATCTTTGGTCAATAAAGCTGAACGACCAGTTTTCACTTTGCTTGTTACGCTTGTTTAGTGACGTCTGGGTTTCTGTGGAGCCCGAATTTTGATGAGTTCTGGTGAAATCATCTGAGATCATCTGAGCATCGGTGAAGAGTCAGCAGAGAAAGTGTGGGACAGAAGTTTGCTTTGGACACATGGACTGAAATCAAAAAGTAACAAACAGGATTTCCAATGGACAGTATGGAGAAGTGAAAGTACACAAAGGCTGTGCTGGAACACGTGTGTTACACTTTTTGACAGCTGAGAACAAAACACAATATTTTGCATCATCTCTGCAGTGTCTCTTCTTTCCTCTGCTGTTGTGCTTTTAGCTCCAAACTGTTTCAAATGGTTTGTCAGCAAGCTGACCTCTGACCTCTGCAGTACTAACTCCTGACCCGTACAAAGAGCGGGCGTTTCTGACCTTTGACCTGCAGCTGTATGTCTCTCAGTCTCAGTTCTTCTCTCCGTCACTGATGGAGCAGGTGTAGTTGCTGCTGACAGTCAGTCGTTTGTTTTCTCAGAGTGAGGCTGAAGTCTGAACTGTTCAGAGCATCAGGTCTCATCAACGTGCGCTGCTGTAACGCCGCTTTGTCCTCTGAGATCACCAGGTATGAAACCTGAGTGCTGACAGAGCAGCATGTTCCCCCTCATTCACCTCCACCACCACAGCCAAGGCATGCTGGGAAACTGAGGACACACAGACGGAGAACTGAAGTGTCTGCTGTGTGTTCATCTCAGAGTCCTCACAGGTGACACATTAGCTCCAGAACACCAAGCCAGGTGTTTGAAGCCTGACAGGGATTCTTCCCATCCAGAGGGAGGATTTAGCTGCACAACAATGAACATTAGTGTGTAGTTTAGAAACACAGACTGTGCCTGCACTGCATCTAGTGAAGAAAAGTGTTACTGCCAGAGAACGAGGCTCCTTTAAAGCAGCTGATATTAAGGTTGAAAAATCAACAATAAGCTGATGTAATCAACGTTTCACAAAATGGTCAGCAGCTAAAATCTGGAGCCGTTCTTTGGTGGTAATTAACAGTTTGTTCTTGTTAGCTAATTATGTCATTAAAGGTAGCAGCAGAAGCCTTGTGTTGAAAGCCCATTCACTCACACATTCACACAGTATGTGTGTGTCTGTGTTACACTGTGGACATCCCTTCTGTTGGAGCGCCATCTTGTGGCAGGTTTAAGAAATGTTCTTCTTGTAAATCCAAACTGATGCACCTCCATAGCAGACTGTGGAGGCTTTCAGTGACATGAAGACTTGATTTATACTGTCATATTCTCCTGTTACACAAAGCACAGCACGCTGAACATGGATGAACTGAAACTCCCAGCATCTGACTGAGGAAAAGCACAAATCATTCTCACACTGACTCCTGCTTGATTTTAGATTTGCTTTCAAATCCTCACACTTTCATATGAAGCACTAAATGGGCTCCAGACTGTATATCTCAGCTTCCTGTCAAACACACTGCTGCTCACACCGAGGCTCAGTTTACTCCTCCAGCCTGGCTTAACCTGCTGTCTGTTAAAAACAGTCCCACACTCCTCTGTTTAATCCTTCTGATCAGACTCTTTGATTTTGTATTGTTTTTACCTGAAGTTGTGTTTTTGACATGGTTCTGTCTGTGAAATAAAGCTCACACACACACTGCTACAGTCCTTCATACACTTAGAAACGAAGCTGCTCCTTTCCTCAGTGCTGACACATAAAGAAGAGTTGGTTTTATATCCAACACGTCTCTGTTCCAGAAAACAGCTTCAGCAGCCTCTGAGTCTGAACTTGGAGTTGGTTATAAGCCACAGGCCTGTGTGCACAGCAATGAGGAAATATAATGCAGTAAGTGAAACATGGATGTGTGGAACAGATTATCCCAAAGGTTGATTCTGTTCATCTGGACGTTCTCAGTGAAACATTTGGTCTCTCGGTCAGGTGACTCCTTTAGTCTCAGCTGACTGCAGCTTTCCAAACCTTTGTCACTGGATCACTCACTTCATCTCCAACGTGTCCCTGACACAGACAGCTGGAGCCGTTACAGCAAAATCATTGATCATCGTTTTTAGAACATTAGCTGGTGTTGGTGGGCAGGCTAGCAGTGCTAATTGTTAGCACTAGTTCTGCTGCTCTCCCTTTGTCTCTGTTATTGTTGGTCTTTAGTGAACAATAGAAAGTGTCTTCATGAGACTGTTGCCTAATGTTCAAATGTAGATAACACCACCTGCACCAACCTGTTACACAGCACAACCCTCTGGTGTAGCTTTGCCCATACGGTAAAAAAATATATTTTAAAATACATTTTAAAATATATTTATATATTTAAAATGTATTTTAGCACATATATTTTTTGGCCATTTTTTGTATATTTTGAAATATATTTCAAAATACATTTTGAAATATATTTATATATTTTGAAATGTATTTTAGCACATATATTTTTTGGCCATTTTTTGTATATTTTGAAATATATTAATAAAATATATTTCAAAATACAATTTAAATGTATTTAAAATCATTCAAAAAAATATAAATTTAACCCTTCATATATTTCTAAGAAAACACATTCACATGTAACATCTGAAAGAAATCTTTATTTGATGTTTAAAACATACATATAGCATATCAATCAAGCAAGGAATATTCATTTTATAAGTTTATTCTCATTACATACTTAAACATTCTAAAAGAAACACACACACATATACATATATGTGTGTATATATATATATATATATATATACATATATACACACACACATATATGTATATGTGTGTATATATATATATATATATATATATATATATATATATATACACACACACATATATGTATATGTGTGTGTGTATATATATATATATATATATATATATATATACACACACACATATACATATATGTGTGTGTGTATATATATATATATATATATATATATATATATATATATATATATATATATATATATATATATATATATATATATATATATATATATATATATATATATATATATATACACACACAGTCTCAGTTCCCCCAGCTTTCACTGCAATCCTCAAAGCCCTTCTGGACACGCTGGGAAACCCCTTCCTTACCCCCACTGTAACAAACAAAAGTCACAGTTCTATTACTTTTATCAGAGTTAAAATAAAAATGTGATTTATGTTAGCTGGCTTCATTTAGCAAACAGATATTTCTGTTTATACAGATACAGATATTAATACAGATATATTTTACGCATAATTTACCTCTTTTTTTTTCCTAGATAGGAAGTCTATCCAGTTCACATTACAGTAATGCTAACACCCCTTTTGGTCGTCTCTCCTTACCTTCCAGCATTCATAAATCTGTTGACCTTCTTTGTCTGAGACCAACCACTACAATGCATCATCACCTATTTGTATTGGTAACTTACTTTACAACCTATTTTAATGGTTGCAAAGTAAGTTACTTGTGCTGTATGCAATTTTAGATACACAGAAAGTCTTCACATACTATATATGGCTGTCATAGTGTCCTTATCAAGGGCAGTTCTTCACTCTGCGCCGATGTCCGTTTTGCTCTGTCCTCCTATAAAAAGCATGAACATTTGAGTGTTTGACTAGTTTTAGATTTCCAAAAATTTGATATTTGTACAACTAAGCAATATATGCTATTGAGCGATACTTTTATGGGTAATTTTTGGTAAAGAAACTGGTGACAGAGTTGTAGGCTTTTTAAAGTACTATTAGCTAACCATTTGAACTGACTTTCAAAGCTGATTACCTTTTAAATTGCTGTGGATCAAAACCTCCAGTGGGAAGGCGGCCATTAGAAGAACACGCACCATTGAACCTGAAAATAACAAAAACAAACAAAAAACAGAACAATATATAAGATTCCGGTAGGGTAATAAATCTCTTCTGAAGCAATATAGTTCATTTTGGGTGAAAAACAAAACATTCCTCTAAAATATATATACTGACATCAGCAATCAACATCATGATTGTAATTATTTCCTTCTACTGCTGTTTGCATGTGTCAAGCACTACGACTGTATCTATGCATATAAATTCACCATATATATCCAGCAAAAATGTTTTGTTATAGGAAAACAAACAAAGGCATTCAATCAGAGGTGAGAAATTAATTGGGAATATGAATTATAGGTGAACTATTCTTTACCTACTAGCAATCAAGCTTCTTTAACCAAGAAGCTTGAAATATTTGAATGTAAAATAAAATAAATAAATAAATAATAATAAAAATAACATGATGTAATTAAAATGCACAACTTACATTAAGGAAATCTGCATTTGTATCCACAGGCTAAAAGTAAAACAGTAAATGTGTTAGTGATAGTACAGGTATTTGTAAAAAAAAAAAAAAAGAGGCAGTAACTGTGACGCTTCTAGTGGGATGCTAAATGCAGAGATTTATATTTACAGTATAATACTGCATGTACGGGTAGCTGTGTTGTGAACTGTAACTGAATATTAGAGAATCTCAGAGAAATTAAATGTATTTATTTTTTTAATTTATCAATCATAAAACCGTCTGTTTTGAAGGCCTGTTACGATAACGACTTTTTGTTGGTCGGTATATTGCCCCATAAACAATTGCGACAAGTTATGTCATTGTCATTTTAAGACCATTTTATGTCTTTGAATGTATAATCATAATATAACACCATAATAATGCAAGATCTACACACTTTCAATTGACAAACCAACATCTAATTCTTAAAGTATTTAGATCATTGAAATTAGGAATCAAAATATTAGATACCTTAAAAACTTGAATAAATAGTAAGTTTTCTAACAAATAGAAAACAATGATATTTAATGTTATTGTTTTGTTATCATTATATTTTATTTTTGTAAATATAATGGCACATAAATTACATCATCAACAATTATTGAGGTCATGTACATGTACTGTGTGTTAAGTCGATATATCGATTATTGTGATAGGCCTACTGTTTTGGTATCATAACGAGCTTGTCAAACATGCATGACCACTAAACAATGTCTAAGCAGTAGTACTGGTCTGAATGACAACAAACATAACTAGTGTTTTGGAAAATCTGTTAGAAAACAGTTATTTCAATAATTATGATTAGCATGTGACACAGACACCGCATAAAAAACTACAACAACAAATACTTACTTTAGGAGGATGGGGGAGGGCAGCATGAGGTTGAGACTTTGACATCTGTAAGAAACAAATTCATGTATTACAAACAAGTCACTTAAAAATACATTAATGTGGCAGACTGTTCCCTGTTCAGATGCAGTGTATAAGTACAATCAGGGCTGTCACAACAATGGGGTGGGGCCAAGTGGCTGCAACCCTAGGTACAATGTGCAGGTATATATAATTACATATAATATATGTGAATAAAGCAAGAATCTGTTTAGGTTAGTCACTGTGCTGACTGATGCTTGCTAGGTTTATATGATTGCAAACTGCACAAAAACAACAACAGCAACAACATTAATGACAATGACAAACAAAATTACTTACATTTATGTAAATCTCACATTAGGAAGATCTGCATTCGATTTCATGGGCTGAAATAAATAGGCAGAAACATTACTGCTAAAAAAAATAAAAAACAAAAACTCTAAAAAGCCTAAAAATGACTTAAAAAGCAAGGAAATGTGGAACATTGTAATTAGCGAACATTAATAAAGCATAACTGTTCTTTCTTTCTAACCTTGGTAAGTACTCTGTAGCCAGAAGGAGAGGTAGGATTTCTGTGAAAGCCAAATTAAATGTGAATAGGCTTTGATAGTTATTGAGAAGGCAGAATAATAAGAAAAGGCAAAAGTACGTCACAATATAATTAATTAAGTTACATATTTTGATTACCAAATTATGAAAGCGTGGAGCTGCCACCCAGGCAAAAGAAAAATAGAGCTGTATCACGTTATGACGTGAAATGTTTATTGTTCTAACATTATGCTTTTCATGTTTGTATAATATAATATCACATTATTATAATATACATAATTGTCACGTTCGCACAATATTGTACGGACGTGATAATTTTGTACATTTTTCGTACAATGTTGTTCAAACATGTTGTTCAAACATGATAGTATATTGTTAGAACGATAAACTTTTCACGTTATAACGTGATATACTTATATTTCTCTTTTGCCTGGGTGGCAGCTCTACGCTTCCGTTCCAAATACACGAGAATAAAGTAATATTATATGGGAAAAGGCACCTGCTAGCTTGATGATGGAGGCTTCTTAGACTGGCCACCCGCCTTGGCTTCTTGTCGCCACTCCATGAAATAAAGGTCCGTTTCCTCCATGCCGGCTAATTATTCATCCTCATTAAAATCTCGTATATGTTCAGTTGGCAGAATTGAGAATTTTACATCTTCCAACCACTTAATTAACGCGAACATAATCGGCTTGTTTCTTCCCGTCTCCTGTATCCGGCCGTTCCTCTCGCTGTCAGATTTCGCGCCTCAGAGACGTCGTTATTTTTCAAAAAAAAAAAAAAAGAAGAAAGAAAGAAACAGTAACAACTACTAAAGAGAGTTTTTGCACGTTCATTGCACATTTGTGGGAATGTTTAAATATTTTATTTTTATTAATTACTTTTCATTATATCTTTATTTTTTAAACCACCGTGGCAATGCGCATGCGCATACACTCCTGCACGCAAAGGGCTTTGGAGTTGACGTAATGTCGCAATGCATTGTGGGAGCGCAGCACCATCTTGGCAGGTCACGAATCAAAACAAGTTTGCTACGAACCATTCTGAAACGTAGCTCAAAAGAAAATGACGGTATAGAGACAGATTCTGTCCAGATGCAAAGAGACGGTACTTGATTGTTGAAATGTGGACCCGTATGAAATATAGCCGTGGAGTAGAAACCCTGAAGACCAAACCGCTATTGACTTAGCATGATCTACTCTCATACCTTGTCTGTGGAGTCAGAGCATACACGGCGCACCAATTTCGCAATTATAAATCTCTGGAGGCGCACATCCAATTCACCAAGGACTGGGTACAAGATTTGGCTATTTTTAAGCCTCCACGTTGTGAGTACGCCGTCATTCAAGCAAAGGTAAGTCAGCTTGAGTACTGCGAGTAAAATGCGTTTGATTCCCCCCAGCATTCAAATTAGTGCTAGTAAAAATTCATTCGTGAGGGGGAAATTACAGTGAGAACATGTAGAGGCTCTGTTAGAGGGATAACATAGTGAGTTCAGTGCATTGATGTGACATTGTCCTGAAGGATTTAGTTATTCTTTATGGTTAAAGAAATTGCCCTAATTAATTCATATTTATTATAAATAATCCTAATTACACATCTTGCACACAAGAATTTCACTCACATGTGCTGTACCAATGTACCTGCACATGTGATGTGACAATAAAAAGTGATTTGATTTGTGATTTGATTTGATTTGCTTCCTTGTTTGTGTCCTGTGTCACTAAAAATACATTCATTACATACTTTAGGTTCATTTTTTGCTGATAGGTTTCTAAAAAGAAACATGCAGATTTAGAATATAACATGCAGCGTTCTATAGATGGATACATAAAAACACTTTATTTGTTACATTTATGATAAATGGATTTGAAAGTAAATAAAACACATTTGTGTCGGCCTTGGCTTATTAAAGTTCTTGTCTTTAAATG
The DNA here is from genome assembly GCF_041146795.1 of Maylandia zebra. Lineage (NCBI taxonomy): Eukaryota > Metazoa > Chordata > Actinopteri > Cichliformes > Cichlidae > Maylandia > Maylandia zebra. Next base: position 8,348,237 of record NC_135168.1, on the reverse strand, counting down.
AACTTTGTCTGTGTGTGCTTCAGGTCCTGCACTCTTAAAGACTGAATTGCAGCATTGCAGCCACAGGTCATTGTGAGCATCACAGGGAAGGTTGAAGCCGCCCACTGCAGCTGTATGACTAGAGTCGTGGAGACTTGCAGCCATGTCACTGCTCTTCTGTTTAATGTAGAAGCAACAGTGAGGATCTGTGGCACAAGGACTGTTACAGATGAACCTGCATACTGGGTTTTGCTGGGTAATATGACCAAGATACAGCCAGAGGTTGGCCATAAGATAGACTTCTCCTCTTCAGCTGCTCAAAAAAAGGCTCTTGATCAAAACATAAACAGACCATTCGTTGTGACAGGTAAAAGAAGCCATCCTCAAAAAAGAAAAGTTCCACCTGCTACTGTGGAGGAGTTGGATCAACTGATGGGACAATATTTTTCCAAGCATAGTTCTGTTCTGAATAACTCATAGTGTTTTAATTTAGGGGGCCATGTAAATACTTTGCATTTACTGAATATGTACTTACTAAATACCACTGTTCAAAAGTTGAATAAAGAAACAAAGAAATGTTTGCCTATTTTTAATTAAAAGCACTTTGTCGAACATCACATCAGTTACAATGTAGAAAAAATGTTATGTATAGTTTACAAATGACAAAATGTTCACATAAAATCATGACAGCATTTGTATAATATCACCCACTACTAGCATTCTGTAATTTACTGTCTCTTTTGAAAACTTATCACTACATAAACAGCACAAGACTTAAAAGTATTTAACAAGAGCATTTTTCCCTGGTTTTACTACCACACTGGGGCACATGTTCACCAAAACGCAGCAAACCTTTGCCATCTTATCCAGGAAGGTCACCTTTTTACCCTCACATGGAAGAAGTAATCTGATTGGCATGGTGGTATGTAGCATGTAGTTTGAAGCAGGGATTTCGTAGTGCCCCATGTGTAGTGTTGGAACCCAGTCAGGATTTGTTTCATTCATTTCATAGGCTGGTTTGTTGCAATAATGCCAAATAATTAGCAACTCTATAAATAGAAGGTAGTTCTGCATGTTTGTTCTAAGTTTGTGCTATGATCTCAGAGCGCATTGAAAATAAAATTAACAGGCTATAAAGAATAATATGAACTTATTTAGAACTTACCTGAATGAAAATACTGGAGCACACCAACAGATATCTGTGGCTGGTAGAGAACTGAATATCAGCTTGTCTCGCAGCTGCTATCCAGGCTAGACGCCTTCTTTTGGTAACATCCAACACATAAGCTCCCTCATGATGTTTCCAGGTGAGGAAACAATGAAAAGAGAGCCTGTTTTCAAGCTTATTCCTTTGTCGGTAGTGCAATCTAACATTACAACCGACCACACAGCAAGCATTTGTTTGGCCTGCTAATATGGCGCCTTGACCAAAAATCCTGGCTACGCCCCATCCCGTAAGATCACGCTCCAGAGCCCTATTAACGTACGGATCTAGAAAGAAGACGCTGCATTTTTAACTCTGAGGGAGATGGAGAATGAGCCTATTTCCAAAACAGTGGAGTGTGTTCCTTTAAGTACTAAATTGTATATATTGTCAAAAACTAAAGTGTACATAGCAGTTGTTGTATCTTGTTTACTGTATCACTGACAGATAATTTCAAAGTCAATGAACGCTACATTATAGTGAGATATTGTGTAATGTGAAATACTGTAAGCAAATGAATAAACAACCTAATTCGTGATAGACCTTTGACTCTGTTTTGTTTGAATCCAACTGTTTTTTGCAGATGTGCATAAAACATGTTACTTTTAGTATTGTTATCATTATCATCATTATTGCACTAAATATATTTTAAATAAAGGATACTTTGATATACATTCTACTGTAAGGTTGGAAATGTATTTTCTTCACCCTAAAATATGTTTTGAAATGTATTTTGGTTTGAAAGAAATATATTTTCAATTTCAAAAATATATTTTTTTGGAGCATCACAAATACAAAATATATTTACCATATATTTGAAATATATTTTGGCCAGGAAAAATGTATTTTTTTACCGTATGGGTTTGCTGCTGCTGACTTTGAAAATCACACCAAACATGGAATCAAATATATCGACTCGGCTTAGACTACAGAGAAGCATCAGTCAGTAAACTCATCCATTGAAATAAACTAGTCCTTAAATAACTTTGAGTTACACAGTGGCAAATGTAATAGAGAAAGACACAGGGCCACCTGAAATCTGTCGTCCTATCTGATTCAAAACCAACATGTAGGAGAATCTGGAATCTTTGATTTTGAGTTAAAAATAAAATATGGATAAAATGCAGAAATGTTTTTACTAACATGTACTAACAGAGACTTGGAGGAGAGAGACCTAATGTTTAATAATCCACATTTCACTGCTTTACTCTTTGGTTCAGATGTGGATACTGTATTGTTCTTTCTTTGTGATTGTTTATGTTTAAGTTGTTTGTTGCTGGTTTTTAGTTTGTTTTTTGTCTGTTTGGAAGCTGACACAGTCTCTATGGAGATGGGTTTTTGGGGGGGTAGCAGGAGGAGAGAAGCTGCAGAGAGGCGTGTAAGACTGCAACTCTGCTTCCTGGTCCCAACTCTGGATAGTCATATTTTGGGGGGTTTAATAAACTACTACTGCATGATGTAAAGCTGAAGTATTACACAGCTAGTTTAAATGCTGTAGGCTGCAGCCGTTGCTCTAACACTATAACTGTAACAGGGCTCAGTGCTGCTTCTAACAGTCTGAGCTGCTTCAGGCTTTATTTGTGAGGAGCACAGCAGCTTACAAACACGTGGCTGGGCCTGGACCCAAAGGAGTGTTTGTTAAAGCCTGCAGTGAATCCAGCAGCAGGATGATGGAAATGCAACACAGCAATGATGAAGAGGAGCAGCATTAAAGCCAAAGTCCAGTTCATACAGTTAGGTCCATAAATCAAATAAGGGAAAATAAAATGTTGTTGGATGCACCTGTCTGCACCCTTAATGCTCTCTGGTCGCTATGGTAACGCGTAAACATTTCTTTCAAAATAAGACACACGACTACAACACGGGAAAGACCCAGGGAAACGAAGTTAACGATAAAAACCCTGAAAACCATTGTTGGATTTATATTTTATCATTGTCATTGTTATTGGGGAATATCTAACCATATATGCTCAGAGGTGTAGAACCAATTGTGTAATGATAGTAGTCTTTAAAGACTTTGTGTGACTCCAGAGTGTTCTGGCATTCACACCCACGTCCTGGGATCATGGGAGAGGTGCTACCTTCTTATTGTTTTGTGGTAGGATGTCTGTTTTAGTCTAAGTGCCTTTTGTTTAGATGAACTGCTGGACTTCCAGACCAGCACACACACACACACACACACACACACACACACACACACACACACACACCTACATAACATACAGACTGGTACCTTTGTTCACGTGTATGTTAATGAACCTATGTATGTTCATGTAACCTCAATAAAAGAACAGTGTTACGAGGGAACGGACGAGAGCAACTGTGGTCAAGCGAAGGAACGGCATTGGTCCAGGTCTCTCCCGTGCACGAGAAACAGAAAGAACTACTCGTGTCTTGCTTTGCTGTGTAGCTGGATTGAACGATCCAGCGAACAGGTTTATGCTACAAACCTATCAACCATCAATTTCACACCGAGCCTCGACTCTCACGGCCCGGTACCAAACGACTCACGGACCGGTCCGTGACCCGGGGGTTGGGAACCGCTGAGTTAACGCATGAGTAGTTCAGGGCTGCGCGTCATTTTCATTGTTAATATCTTTGTGAAAAGCACATTGATGTGAAAATCTTCATGAGAGTCAGAGGCCCTACAACACGATTAAAGATTCATTCAAAAGAAAATCACAAGTTATTATCATCTTCAGAACATTTCATTAAACATTAGAGACAGACTGCTGAGTACATCTCATCTCTATCCAAACAACCTACAGTCCACAAACACATCATGAACCAGTGCTCTGGGCTGTGGTCTGTCCCCAGTTACATGGATCAGCTGGTTCCCTGGAGGTGACTGCTGGTGTGGTTTGGAGCGGATGAATAAACCTGAACTGAATCAGGTGTCCAGTTACTTTTGGTCCCTTTAAACCAGGCTGTCACATGTTCAGGATGTGAAACTCCTCCTCCTCAGTGAAAACGGGTGTGGGTCACAATCAGCCAAGGTTTTGGATGAACACATTGTGAGATCTAGCCCCACGCTATCATGTGATTTCCTGTGATCAAATGTCCCAGGATGTGAGTGGGCGTTAAGACGTCCATGTCCCTCTTCAAGCAACTTAAAGAAGTCCAGACGCTTTTCTTTCCAAGCTCCTTCGACAACATCATTCATAGAACAGCTTCCAGCTTCTTTTGCTTGGCTACAGTTTGGATGGATTTGCATTTAAAGATGCAACAAGACTAAAATGGTTAGGGTCAGGAGGTCAAAGGTCAGAGCTCCTGTGGGTCTGAGGGCGGCCTCACGCTGGAGAAGGATGAAGGAGTCTGACCTGAGCCAGTGTTTGACATGAACACATCAGCACTGCTGTCAGTGAGCCTAACGACAGCCGTTAGCATCATTTCAGTGTTTCAGTCATAAAAACACTTCCTGTCACTGTGGTGGTTACAGTGACATCATGCAGTTTGTGCTTTGACCTCCAGAGGGCGACAAATCAGCACAGACAGAGAGCTCCATTCAAACTTTGCTGCCATCAGGAATAATTCTTCAAATATAATCATCAGTGTTTGAGCAGTTATGATATCAGGGACAATCTAGACATGTGTGACAATACTGAACATGTCACATGACACACCTCAAACATCATGTGATCCACTCTCAGTCTGCACTTTCATTCATGACTTCAACAGGTTGAAATGAGCTTTGAAGAAACATTCAGTGAAATAAATCTTTCATGGATTCATGTGAGCAGCAGATGAACTTTGTACCAACAACATCTTCAATAACAGAGTCTGAATGAAGCTCAGGTGTTGATGCTGCTCACTGATTGGACGCTTGCTTTCAGCTCTGCTCTCAGTCTTTACTGCACAGGTGAAGGTAGAAAGTGTGACTGGATCTATAGACTGGAAACAGAGAAACATGCTGAACATTTGAAGCTTTGCAGCAGAAATGTTCATGTTACAAATACAGCAGAGCTGATCTGGGATCAGTGTGTTCACACCTGCAGCTACAACAAGGTTTCATGTCTCCACACGTCAGCATGTGAACTTTACTCTGACTCAGTCTGAGCAGTCAGACGGCATATTTTTAAAGTTAACACATCAGCACACACAGAGCTGAGCCCCTCCCACCTGTGCTGAGTTTCAGGTGGAGCCCCGCCTCCTTCCAGGAAGCAGCTCACCTGTGTGTCCGTGTTTAGTGTCCAGGGCCCTGTTTCAGGAAGCCGGTTTAGTGGAAAAACTGAGTAAGTATACCCTGAGTTAACGAAAACTCTGGGTTTTCGGTTTCACAAAGCGAGTTCAGCTGCAGCCTGAGTGAGTCACTATGACGACACACGCCGTGAAGCTAACCTGCCCCCTAGCAGGTTTACTACAACTAACCCTGACTGTCTCCGCCCCTTTGTCAGAAACCTGACTGTAGGAAGTGTCAGACATGGCGTGCTCCTTCCTTGAAGAGCCAGTAGATCGTGAAGCCCAAATTCTCCGCAGAGCTCTCCGCCGGGAGAGAATGATCAGAGCGTGTTTGGACATTTTATCATTTCCTGATGATTTCCTGTGTGAACGTTACCGTTTCTCAGCACAATCTATAATTTATTTGGATAACATCCTCAGGCCTAATATTGCTCATGTGACACATCGCGGACATTCTCTCAGTTCTGTACATATTATTTGTATTGCACTTCGGTTTTTTGCAAACGGGAGCTTTCTGTATAATATTGGTGACGCTGAGCACGTTTCCAAGGCTACCGTCTGTCGGGCAGTCAGGAATGTTACAGTTGCACTGAAACGTCTCCTGTACTCGTTTGTGGTGTTCCCCGGTCACAGACCCACAAGATTCATCAAAGAGGGATGCCACAAAATTGCAGGTATCAGGATGAACAAAACTTAATTTATGATGTGGTGATACTTGGACTACTACTTAAATTTTACATTTATTTTCAGGGTTCCCAGGCGTGATTGGCTGTATACATGGCACTCACATTCCAGTCATTGCTCCTTTAGTAAATGAAGGAGACTATGTGAACAGGAAGTCTTTCCACAGCATTAATGTACAGGTACATAGTTCCCTGTAGCATTTCAAACTAACAAATTATTTCATTATAGTAATGGATGCTAATTTGTGTTCTCTGCACTGTGAAGATCATATGTGATGCTGCCAACATTATCACAAATGTGGAAGCCAAGCGGCCAGGCTCTGTCCATGACTCACAAATATTCCGTGAATGTACACTGAGCACAAAATTTGGACATGGTGAGTTGAGAATACTTTAAAATATATAAAGACCAATTGCTTCAGGGACATTTGAACTGAAGTGTATCCTTCTGTCTTAGGAGAGTTCACTGGCTACTTGCTTGGTGATAGGGGGTATCCATGTTTACCCTATTTGCTTACCCCTTACCCTGACCCTGAACCGGGCCCACAGCAGCGATATAATCTGGCTAATTGCAGGACAAGAGCCAGAGTTGAAATGACTATCGGAATGCTTAAGGCCCGGTTCCAGTGCCTGCAAAGACTCAGGGTCACCCCAGAAAGGGCATGTGACATTATTGTGGCATGTGTGATTCTTCACAACATTGCCACAATTAGAGGAGAACACTGTCCTTCTGAACCAAACATCAGCAGTGATCCAAACCATGAACATCCTGACCCTCCCACGGACATACAAGATGGAAGAGCAGTCAGAGACACCATATGTCACAATCATTTCTTTTGACCCATCACCTCAACATGTTGAAAGAAGAATAAACTGATTTTTTGTTCAACTGGCTTTATTGGTCGCCTGTGTTTCCTGTACAAAAAGTATTAAAAGATGTAAACCTCATAAAGTGTCTCTGTTGCTTCCTCCTCTGTAACAGCTGTCAATGTTTCTTCATTATTTTCCTGTAGTAAAGAAATAAACAACATTGCTGTTCTACTGTAAACTCATATAATCTGTGGAGTATTACTCACAACTGCATGTTGGTCTGGCTCAACAGGAGGCTGCACCAGATGCAGTACACCACCACCATCAACTGGTAGAATATGAGGTTTATACAGGTCACTTATAACTTACAAGGGACCAAATGGCAATTAACAAACATACCAATCACCTTACACTTCATTGTCATTATGCTCTCAAAGACAACCAAGACTGAGGGAAGGCAAAATCAGTAGGTAAATAACTTCACTACAAAATAATCCATTATGGTAAAGAGTTTATCAAATGAATGTGTCGCACTGCAAAGGTGACTGTGAAGAAAGGATGTATGCACATCATGTATTATTTTGAATTTACCCCTTATGTAGGCACTTGTGTCTTGTGGGGTTATTGACTCAGAGGATGTCCCCGCAGAGATGCCTTCGGCCACAGGGCGCCCACTGTTTTGGCTGAGGGCCAACTGCTCAGCCTCTGTGAGTGGTGGTGGTGGAGGACCCCCACCTGTTTTTCGGGCCTCCGCTTTTTTTCTGTTGGCTATAACGGGCCACATTTGAGCATACAGAGTAAGCAAATATGTACTTGTAATGTGCTCAGATAATTTCAATAAGTGCTTACAGAGGGGAAATTAATGTAGCCTCTAACTGCAATTGATTTACATCGGACAAACAGACCAAGCACTATGGCTCATAATACAATTACACCTTACCTGTTTGGACTATATTTTTATATTTCATTTTTACTTGCTGCCAGGCACGTTTGGGGCCTGTTGGGTTGCACCTGCGCTCACATCACATCACAAAATAAAATGTATAAAATAACAAATAAAATAACATATGATAAAATAACGTGTTAAATGGGTGGAAATCCCTCGATCAATGTTTATATTAACACTCACGCATTGACTCTGTCGGCTATGTTTTGCCATGCATGCTTTTGCAGCTGAGGCTGTGTTACTTTTTTCCGCGGAATTTGCATGTTATCGGCATATACTGCCATCAGAATTTCGTCCTCAAGCGCTGTAAGATGCATTGACCGCGCCTTCTTTCCCTCCGTCTCTATGGTGACTCGCTTAATCTGTGCTCCGTTTATCAGGGCTTTATGTATCCTCGTCCGCGCGCTTCACTTGGGGTTAAAGCAACTCCGCGTTGACTGAACTAATTGTTATCAGCCTTTCTGAAACGGAATATTCCGAGTTGGACAGTTCGGGGTTACTCAATCGTGAGTGTCGTTTTTCACTCTGAGTTTTCTAAACCGGCTTCCTGAAATAGGGCCCAGGTGTGGAGTGGAGCTTGTTGTTGGTGTGTGAAGAAACTGTAAGTTTGCTTTGTTTCCTCCTTTAACAGTTTGTCTTTAGGAACTTTACTGTTTGTTCAGCTCGTGTTTGATTTCTTCACACAACAAACTGTGTGTGTTTGTATTTCCGGTCTCTCCATTAAAGTCAGTGTGTAATGTTTCCTGGCTAACATCAGCTGTGTGCAGCTTAGTTCAGCACAAATCTGCCGCTCCATAGTTCACGGTAACGGACTCACAGCTGGACCAACGAGGCCGAGTGTGTCCGCCACTCTGAGCTACGTTCGTGTTTGTGTACTTGTAGTTTGTACTTTGAGTTCACTCAGAGCCCACAGAGGACGCAGCGTACGTGATGACGTCACAGCCCTTTACCTCCTTTACTGTCACTGTGATTAATGTTTACACACGAGACACCTGCAGAGCTCTGAGGCTGAGCTAGCACACAGCATGCTAACGCTAAGCTAAAGCTAAGCTAACACTAAGCTAACCTAGAACCCAGAGTGAGGTTAAAGCTGAGTAAACACTGACCCCAGACCAGCACCGTGATAAAGTGAGCTGCTGCTGCTGAACTTGAACAGGTAACAAAGTGATGAGCAGTCAGGCTGCAGGTTTCTACCTGTTCATGTTTCTACAGTAGAATCACTTTGAAGTGTCTTTGTGCTGTTTCATCTTTGATTTGTGTTCATAAACACTCAGAGAAACATCACGTGACCTCATCAGGATCTGTGTTGGTGTGTGGGGCTGTACCTCAGCTTTATGTTGTTACATGCTCATTTGTTCATTTTACACAGTAACATCAAAGTAATGTTATGAGGAGTAATGAAGTAACGTACTCCATTACTTTTAATCAAAGTGTTCTGTGTAATATGTGTAATAATGACTGTTTTGAGTAATGACCAACACTGATCACAACAAAGAGGAAATGCCTCCAACATGCACAAACATTTGAGCCACAACATGCAGTTAATGTGCACAAATGTCTTTGATATGCTGCTCAGTGATGGTGGTGACTGTCAGAGCAGAGCTACTGAGAATCAATAAGTAATATCAATGATGGGATCAGAATCACTAAATTCTTCTCATCCCTGTCAGTATCATACATGTGCTGTATAATGTGATAAATGTAGAGGTGCTGGCTGTTCTCTCACTCTGCTGTTTAGCTGTAAAGGACGCCTCCCTGCCTTTGTCTCATTCATGACCTTTAATAGTCTCTTCTAACATGCAGAGATCTGTATGATCTGTTTCATAGAGTCTAACCAGCCTGTACAGGTAACAACAACAGTCACTGCATCACTGACACACAAACGTCATCTCTGTCAATAACAACATTCATACATGGAATAAAAACACATCAGTGGATCATTGCTGGAGCTGATGTTTGTGCTCCTGGTGCAAAGGCTCTCAGTTTCCTCCTTGAAATAACATCAGTGGTGGGTCAGCGACATGCTTTCTTTCCCTCTCAGGTTTAAATATCTGGGACTCTCCACCGTTTGGTTTTAGAGCTGAAGAAGCTTCTCAGATGAAACGTCTTCCAGAAACTTAAAGACGTCTCTTTTCTCTCCAAGCTCCTTAGATCACATGACCTGGATGACTGAACCTACAGACATATTGACCTGGTTTCATGGTCACATGACAGGTCAGAGGTCAGCGACTGTAACTCAGTTCCTCCTGTTAATGTGAACTCACTGAGTGTTTGTGGTTTACCTCTCAGACTGACTGAAGATGATGATGGAGGAAGAGGAGGACAGAGCAGAGTCTGCAGGGTCCAGCTGTCCGTCTGTGAGGAGTGACCGGTCCAAAGGTCGACCTCCAGCCTTCAGTGGTGAACCTGGAGCAACGAGGTCAGAGAGCTGAACTCACTGAGTAACAGAAATAATTCTGCACTGACATTATAATCAGTGTTGACTCTGGTTGATTGTCTGACTGTGTTTGTGAGCTGAGAGGAAATGAAAATGAGTTTGTAACAAAAATCAGTTTTGTCCAGTTTTCCTGTAAAAAGCTGAACTCTAATCTAAGAGGATGTTACTGACAGGAAACAGCTGCATTATCTGCAGTCTGTGTGATCACAGCTGCTTCAATCATGTTTGTGTCTGCAGAGGTCAGAGGTCACAGTCTGCAGGGTCCAGCTGTCCGTCTGTGAGGAGTGACCGGTCCAAAGGCGACGTTCCACACTTCAGTGGTGAACCTGGAGCAACGAGGTCAGAGAGCTGTGATGACTCCTTTACATGTTTGTGTTTCCTGGATAAATATGACCTGAAACATCCTCAGATTGTTACAAAGATTCATTAAAAAGAAAACAATGAAAGAGAAAAGATCCAAATGTTCGACTTGGTCATTTGCTGTTTGAGGACAGTGATGCTCATATCTGTGGGGAAAGTGTGACCTGAGTGGGTTCATGTTTGTCTTTAAAGAACAGAGCTGCTCTGATTCTCTTTGTGTCTGATCTGTTAAACAGTCTGAGAGGTCACACAGAGACCCAGCAGCTAAAGCCTGGATCATACTGGCTGCTGTTACTCCATCAGGACAACACTGAACCACAGTGGTGTGGATGTAGTGGATAAATCCCACCATACTGATGCTCAGAGTTAACCACAGGGAACAAAACCAGATGTTACCTTCAGATTGTGACCTTTGGAGTGGACGATGCAGATTTCAATAGAGAATAAATGTTGTTGTTTTTCAGCTGTGAAGAAAGAATCTAATTTTCTGAACTTAAGAATTTATGATGCTGGAAACAACATGGAGACTATAACACAACATTTCCACTGTGTTCATAGAATGAATGTAAAACTGTCAGACATTCATTAAATATGCAAAATGTCTACAGAAGCATCAGAGGGTCAGACGTGAAGCACTCAGTGATTTTGATCAAATGACTCATCAGTTATTGATCTGTACTACACTGATCTACCACGTTAGTAAAGCTGGTGTTCTGGTGGTGGAGGGAGACTCGGATCATGTTCTGGTTTTGGAGCAGTGATCTGCTGATGGTTCAGTTTGATGAGCTTCTTCAAAATCATCCCTGACATCACCACTGAAAGGACGTCCATGAAAACAGACTGAAAATTACTGATATGTTCACAATCTGAGAGTTTAAAACTTGACAGACTTGATTCAGATGAAGTTATTTGAGCAGAAACTCCTGGATCTTTATCCTGTGTTGATCTAATCCTTCATGGTTCCTCCACAGAGTGGACCAGCAGAGCTCAGAGGTTCCCAGTGGTCAGTCTGCCCAGCAGCATCAAACACAGCTGGACTCCATATTTATGGTCTGTACATGTACAACAACTACTTTATTATTAATAATAATGCATTTATTTATAGGTCCCTTTCAGAACACCAAGGACTCTGTGGACTAAATGACCAAAAGAAACAAACTTTGAAATCAGACGGTGCAAATGTGATCACAGGGAAACGTTTTAAACATCGAGGCTTTAAACAGAAACCAAAGTGAAACAGTTTGTAGTCGAGATCAGTGGGAATGAAGCTGAATAACTGTTTCTTCAATAACTTTGAGCAATAAATGACAAATATGATGGAAATTAGCAGCATTAGCACTTACTAATGATGTGAGCTGACACTCGGCTGTATTGAGACGACCACATTAGGTGGTCCTCAACTGTAATGGAAACCAGTGGATCCAGTCCAGTCGTGGTGACCTGTGGTGAGTCGATCTGAGCAGCTACTAATGGAAACAGGGCCATAGATGTGTTTGTGCTTAATAACAGTGAATCACATGAGTTTTACATTACTGTTAAAATCTCATGTTGTTTGTTAAAGTGTGCAGTTCAGGGTGTGTTACTAAAACACTTTCCAAAGACCCAGCCCCCATAAAAAGCAGCCAATCAGCTTCTAAGAATTACACACCCACACATATCTATCAGGTTAACTCTGGTCTAACACACTTGGATTTAGCTTGAAGAATGTTCCTGTACGAGGACTGAAAATGATTTAAAAAGCAGCTAATGTCCAAAGAACAACTTTGACACACCTTCATAAAACCTGCAGAGCAAAGAAAAACCAGCTGAAAGTCTGGCTGCTCTTATGAAAAGTACAGAGAAATTATGGGTCGCTCAACGCTTGTGCACAATATAAGAGTTTAAATAAATCTAAAGAATAACTCAAAATCCTACAATCATACTGATAAAGTCATCTACAGCTAACTATCCAAGTGGATTTGTTTAAGACAGCTCCATCTGCTGGTGGCCCTCTGCAGGTGCATGAAAGGGGCGTGTTTATAGTGAAAGTAGTAGAGAAAGTAAACCCCACGGGAAGGAGGAGGACTCTCAGCAGCTTCCAGCTCATATTCACACATTTGACTTCTCACTGAAAGCAGCAAGTTTGAGTGTCTGTACCTTAGTTAGAAGAGATAACATGTCAGTAGTAATTAGAGTTGATTGAGCAATGCTGTCCTTATAATGTAGTTTATGATTTTTATACATCTTTTTATGGACAAGTCCAGTTTTTCTGTAGAGCCTCTCAAGTTGGTGACAGCAGCAGTGGAAGTTCACGTGTAAACCAGAGCAGCAAATCAGGTCCAAATGTGTTGTTCACAGTGAGTGGGATCATCATTGGCTGCTATGTTAACCTCCTGCAGCAGGATGTCTTTGGTCAGAGAATGGATAGATCACTAAGTCATTGTTGAGTTTAGGGAGACAGTAGACAGTTGGAGGAGGTTCAGCCAGTTGACACACAGTAGATAAAATAACTGAAGGCAGGAGCAGACACCTGTATGACTTTCCACCTCTCACATAGATTATTTCCCTGGGCAGCGCCACAGGGCTGGTAGATGTAAACAAAGCTGGAGGAGAGGATTTATTCATCTGAGAAAAGTCACAGAGTTGTGTCTTGATGCTCAATCATCCAGGTACGTAAATCCCAAAAAGCTTGATTCTGTTCATCTGGATGTTTTCAGTGGGAGAAACGTTTCATCATCATCAGGTGACTTCTTCAGTCTCAGCTGACTGCAGGTTTCAATCTCATAAACAGGACATTTGTATGACTGAAACCAGCCCACTGAAGGAACAATGGGCTGGGAGGTCAGTTCATTGATCATTGGTACGCATATTGTCAGGACCATTGATCAATGGTTGTTGATCAATGGTCATGAGTCCAGTTCACAGAGAGCTGGGGAATGGCTGCAATCACAGCATTGTAAGATGGTGACAGTTGTACCCTTAGGCCCCTCCTCCATTCAGAGATGGTCTTTCCTTTTCACATAAATGGCCTCCTTGACTCCGCCCTCAAACCAGCGTTCACATTTACTCAGGACCTTCTTGATGTGAAGTTCTTCTGCTTCGCTGGCTGCTGTGTCTGTGGGGATGGTGTTTGTTCTGTGTTGTAGCGTCCTGATGACGCCCAGTTTGTGCCCCAGTGGATGATGAGAGTCAAACCTTAAATACTGATCTGTATGTGTAAACAGAGTGAACCTTTAAGACCAGCTGTCTGTACGATCAACTCATTCACCTGAAACATCTCCAAGTTTCTGGCTTTGATCATCAACCTGTTGGTAGTTCAGCTCTGAACACCAGTGAAATGTTTCTCCCACTGAAATCGCTGCATTCATATGAACAGCATCAACGTTTTGGGATCGTGGAGTTGTGGACAAAGTCTCAGTTAATCAGATAAAGTCAAACCTATAATTGGTAAAGAGCTCGTGGATGATATGCCCCTTGATGGTAAAGAAGTGGATGTTGTGTGGACTAAAGTTCAGAGTGGTGGGTCATTCATAAAGTATTCTGTTCCAGCTGCTGGAGGACAACATCATCACTTTTGTGAAGAACGAGCTGAAGAAGATCCAGAAGGCTCTGAATCCAAATAAGCCCCAGTGCTTGGAGTTTCAGAGGGAGGATGATGAGCAGAGGAGAAACAGCAGAGAGGCATTTGTGAAGATCACAGTGGACTTCCTGAGGAGAATGAAGCAGGAGGAGCTGGCTGACCGTCTGCAGAGACGTAAGAGGATTTATCTAAAGGTTTAAGCTGCTGGATAAATGAGAGACTTGTGACACCAGTGTGTTCAGTCATTTCTCAGTGGGTCAGAAATTGTCATCAGCATTTTGTAAAATATGATTGTTAAAGTTGTATTTTTATTATTATTATTCAGAACTTCCAGCTGCTGTTTGTCATCGTAACCTTAAATCCACCCTGAAGAAGAAGTTCCAGTGTGTGTTTGAGGGCATCGCTAAAGCAGGAAACCCAACCCTCCTGAATCAGATCTACACAGAGCTCTACATCACAGAGGGAGGGACTGCAGAGGTCAATGATGAACATGAGGTCAGACAGATTGAAACAGCATCCAGGAAACCAGACAGACCAGAAACAACCATCAGACAAGAAGACATCTTTAAACCAATCAGAACAGTGCTGACAAAGGGAGTGGCTGGCATTGGGAAAACAGTCTTAACACAGAAATACAGCCTGGACTGGGCTGAAGACAAAGCCAACCAGGACATCCAGTTCATATTTCCATTCACTTTCAGAGAGCTGAATGTGCTGAAAGAGGAAAAGTTCAGCTTGGTGGGACTTGTTCATCACTTCTTTACTGAAACCAAAGAAGCAGGAATCTGCAGCTTTGAAGACTTCCAGGTTGTGTTCATCTTTGATGGTCTGGATGAGTGTCGACTTCCTCTGGACTTCAACAACACTAAGAGTGTGACTGATATTACGATGCCCACCACAGTTGATGTACTTCTCACAAGCCTGATCAGGGGGACGCTTCTTCCCTATGCTCACGTCTGGATAACCACACGACCTGCAGCAGCAGACCAGATCCCCCCTGAGTATGTTCACAGGGTGACAGAGGTCAGGGGGTTCACTGACCCACAGAAGGAGGAGTACTTCAGGAACCGATTCAGAGATGAGGAGCAGGCCAGCAGGATCATCTCCCACATCAAGAAAGCTCGAAGCCTCCACATCATGTGCCACATCCCAGTCTTCTGCTGGATCACTGCTACAGTTCTGGAGCGTGTCCTGGAAACCAGAGAGGGAGGACAACTGCCCAACACCCTGACTGAAATGTACATCCACTTCCTGGTGGTTCAGGCCAAAGTGAAGAAGGTCAAGTATAATGGAGGACGTGCAACAGATCCACACTGGAGTCCAGAGAGCAGGAAGATGATGGAGTCTCTGGGAAAACTGGCTTTTGATCAGCTGCAGAAAGGAAACCTGATCTTCTATGAATCAGACCTGACAGAGTGTGGCATTGATATCAGAGCAGCCTCAGTGTACTCAGGAGTGTTCACACAGATCTTTAAAGAGGAGAGAGGACTGTACCAGGACAAGGTGTTCTGCTTCATCCATCTGAGTGTTCAGGAGTTTCTGGCTGCTCTTCATGTCCATCTGACCTTCATCAACTCTGGACTCAATCTGCTGGAAGAACAAACAACCCCCAAGAAGTCTAACACAGGAGAATCTGCAGAGACACACTTCTACCAGAGTGCTGTGAACAAGGCCTTACAGAGTCCAAATGGACACCTGGACTTGTTCCTCCGCTTCCTCCTGGGTCTTTCCCTGCAGACCAATCAGACTCTCTTACGAGCCCTGATGACACAGACAGGAAGTAACTCACAGACCAATAAGAAAACAGTCCAGTACATCAAGGAGAAGCTCAGTGAGGATCTGTCTGCAGAGAAAAGCATCAATCTGTTCCACTGTCTGAATGAACTGAATGATCGTTCTCTAGTGGAGGAGATCCAACAGTCCCTGAGATCAGGAAGTCTCTCCACAGGTAAACTGTCTCCTGCTCAGTGGTCAGCTCTGGTCTTCATCTTACTGTCATCAGAAGAAGATCTGGATGTGTTTGACCTGAAGAAATACTCTGCTTCAGAGGAGGCTCTTCTGAGGCTGCTGCCAGTGGTCAAAGCCTCCAACAAAGCTCTGTAAGTAAACATGAACTCATCGCTTCATTCTTAAAATCATGGGAAATAAATCAGAGGTGCTCAGTTCAAAGAACACTACCACTTTAGAAAAATTAAAAAATAGTCACTAAAATAGTCATGATACTTTAAATATTTCTCTCCAGCAGGACATGTCAGCATTTCTGAAATATTTTTGTCTTCAACTCGAATCAAAGCACAATCCAGATCCAGCCTATAAGAACATGAGCTCTGATCCTTCAGCCCCTCTGACAGGTTTATTATCCTCAAGTTGTTCACTTGTCTCCAACAACCAGGAGTCTAGCTCTGTTTTTTAAAGCAAATACTTGAGCTACCAGACTGCACCTACATCGTTTTCAGATGTTCTTATTTTAAGGTCTGGTTTGTGTCTCATCTTTATTGCAATCCCCCATGTCTCTCTGTTTTTCAAATATAAATCTGTTACCTCGGTGTGGCCAGAACAACATGGTGAACCCAAAATACAGACAAAGGTGAAGGAACTGAATATTACTAGACGTGAAGGCTTTATTTACACACAGGAACTTGACACTTGGAATTTTTTAACATGAACTGTGAACTATGGCGGAAGTCAAGCACTTGAAGCTGTGAGCATGAAGTGGGCTCTGTGGTAGGTTTCCGGAAATGGGTCTTGGTAGATGGTAATCTGAGTCACTGTAACAGAGGTAGAGCAGCATCAGAAAGATCACTGGTGGAGGTTACAGTAAGTGAACGAGGTTATCTTCAATGTCTTATTTGGGGTTTCTGTAGCTCAGGAGGTAAAGCTGGTCTGATCTGACCTACTGATCAGAAGGTTGGTGGTTCGATCCCTGGCTCCTCCAGTCTGCATGTCAAGTATCCTTGGGCAAGATACTAACCCCAACTTGCTCTCCGATGCATCCATCAGAGTATGAATGTGCGTGAATGTACTTAGAAAGCACTAAGTTCAGATAAAGTGTTTGTGAGAATGGGTGTGATTGGGTGGATGTGGCATGTTGTATAGAGCGCTTTGAGTACTCCGGGAGAGTAGAAAAATGCTATATAAGAATCAGTCCATTTACCATTTACTTGTCAGCAGTCGGAAAGCAACTTGGGGAAGGCAGGTGGTGAGGTCTGGGTGAGTACTTGTTAGCTTTGAATCCAGGCAAAGTGGTCCAGTAAGTCTAAGAGACGAAAGGCATTAATGTGGCTGTGAGTGAATCAAGAAGACCAGCATCCAGGAAAACATGACTGAACTGCAAGGGTGAGTAGATGATCTGAGGATTAGGAGGTTAGCAGAGTTATTGGGAGTGCTGATGTTATATTCAGCCTAGTAGATTACTGTCAGGTGTGGACAATGGACAGGCTGACCAGGCTTCACCCAAAGGCAGAAACCAGAGTCTAGTGGGAAACCACCGCCGCTCACACAGACCATGACAGCAGCATGACCCCCCCCCCCCCCCCCCCCCCCCCCCCCAAAGCATTCTCTTTCACTTGGCATCATTTACCTCTCCCTGCTCCAATTTCTGATGTGTCCACCTTTGCAATGATAACTGTGATCAGGGTGAACCAAAAAGGTGCCGTGGTGAACAGATACTTCAGTTTGGTGAATGCAGTTTCAGCTTTGGGGGACCAGATGCATGCTGAGACTTGAGTGGTGCAGCTACCTGACTATAGTTGAAAATGAACAGTCTATAAAAATTTGCTATTCCCAAAACCCATTGGAGATGCTTCTTGAATCTACAATGGGTACAAGGGGTAGGCCACTCTGTTAAAGCTTTCACATTTGCCAGATCCATCTTCACCTGCCCCCGTGCCAAAATGTAACTGAAAAAAGTTATTGATGAGGAATGGAATTCACACTTTTCTGCTTTGACATAAGGTTTATTCTCCAGCAAACGTTGGAAAAATAGCATGGACATGAGACTGATGTTCCTCGCAGGTTTTGGGAAAAATGAGGATATCATCCAGATACACCAATACGAACCTGTCAAGGAAGTCCCGGAGGACATCGTTAACTAATCTTGAAACATTGCGGGAGCATTAGTTAACCCAGGCGGCATGACCAAATACTCGTAGTCCCCCAATGGCATGTTTAAAACGGTCTTCCACTTGTCTCCCTGATTGATCTGGAAAAAGTGGTAAGCGTTGCGGATGTGGGGTTTTGTAAACCCAGTGGCACTGTGAAATGGCCTGAAAGTAGAGCTAATGAGGTAATAGGTACTTATTCTTGATGGTAATATCACTGAGGCCCCTGAAGTAAATGCATGGCCAGAGAGAGCCATCCTTTTTCCCCACAAAAAAGAAGTTCCAACTTGAGATGACAATCGTTGGATTATGCCTGCACCGAGGGATTCCTTAATGTACTTTTCCATAGCCGCACACTCAGGTCTAAGCAGGTTATACAGCCAGCTAGAAGGCCGGGTGGAGCCAGAGAGTAGTTCTATGGTGCTGTCCTGTGGTTTGTGAGGTGGCAGTGAAAGCGCTTTACTTTTGCTAAATACTTCCTGAAGATCATGACATTTGGTGGGCACAGAGGAGAGATCTAAAACAGTCTCAGTGTTGGTTGATGGTTCCACAGGTTCCGGTGGACGGGCGGAAACAAGGCAATTTAAATGACAGAACAGACTCTAACTGATTACCCTCTGACCTGACCAGTCTAAGTGGGGGTTATGTAATTCTAGCCAAGGAAACCCGAGTATGAGTGGTTTGTGAGGTGCATGAAAAGCAAAAAAGGTAAGTGTTTTCTTGTGATTGCCAGGGGTGACAGGCTCTGTGCGCTGAGTTATGTGAGGGGACACTCGGTTATTTAATGACTTAGTGGGAATGGGCGGATTAAGGGGGCATAGAGGGATGTTTAACTGTCTCGCTAACTCAGACTCCATGAGGTTCTAATTGAACAAGAGCCTGAAAGGTCTGGTTAACTAGAACAGAGAGTTGGAGTTGCAATCTGGGTTTTTATGTTTGTGTGAGTATCCTCCACCCTTATCCCTGAACTTTCCAGTGGGCAGACCCTGGTGTGGAATCGAAAACAGACAGGTTCATCACGAGAAGCAAGCTGATCTTTCATGGTTTGATTTAATGACTGAAAAACATACAGCGGACGGTGGTTAGCACTGTTGCCGCACAGCAAGAAGGTCCTGAGCAAAAGTCTTTACAAACTCAACCAGGAAATCATCATGCGAGCAGAAAGAAAGAGGATGAGCAGATAGGTAAGCAAGAGAAACCCGCCAGCGTCCCAGGTTTCCAGAGAAGGTTCAGGTTCTAGGTACCTGAAATGGGATGTAATTCAATTCAATTTTATTTATATAGCGCCAAATCACAACAGTCACCTCAATGCGCTTTATATTGTACAGTAGATCGTACAGTAATAGATACAGAGAAAAACCCAACAATCATATGACCCCCTATGAGCAAACACTTTGGCGACAGTGGGAAGGAAAAACTCCCTTTTAACAGGAAGAAATTTTTGGTGTCAAAGTCAAAGCACAGATCCACCCAGTCTCTGTATTTCAGCTTATTTCCTTTATACACACATTTAACAGGAACAGTTTCAGACAGCTAGTGTTTACCTGACATTACCTGCGTACCTCACAGTTTGCAGGTAATGGGCATAATAATTACTGAACAGAGACATCCTGCTGTGAACTTTGTTGCTGTGGATCTAAAATGTAAAAATACATCTGAGAAGATTTCTAATCATGATTTTATGAGCCCCCAAAGTTTGATTCTGTTCATCTGGACGTAGCGCTCTCAGCGGGAGAAACATTTTGTCACTCATCAAGATGACTTCTTCAGGCTCAGCTGACTGCAGCTTTCCCCAATCTTATAAAGAGTACATCTGCATAATGACTCAAACCTAATGGTCAAGGAACTGACCTCCCAGCCTTATTGTTCCTTCAGTGGGCTGGTTTCAGTCATTATGCAAATGTACTTTTTATAGGGTTGGAAACCAGAAGTCAGCTGAGACTGACGAAGTCACCTGGATGAGTGACGAAATGTTTCTCCCACTGAAAGCGCTACGTCCAGATGAACAGAATCAACTTTTGGGATTTACTAACCTGGATGATTGAGCATGGATCAAGACGGGTTTTTATGAGGTTTACAGTTTCTTATAATTTCTAAACCAGAAGGTTGAGGAGATGGAGCTCATGATAACTGGCTACTGCCCTTCAGCGTGCTTTATGAAATCATCCAATCAAAATAAAGTTGGCCTTTAGGGAGAGCGGGGCTTTAAAGGGGAATCAGCCAAAGCAGCTTTTAGACAGAAAATGAAACGAGAGTCCAGGATGTGATACATTATTTATAACTACATTTACAGTAATCACACATATTAGAATTAATAAAGTGACCAGCAGTACTGCAGTAAGTGTAATACTGCAGTACTCACAGGCCTGTGCCAGCAGACACTGAACTACTGTCACTAAATCAACCTGGTCTTCACTGGTTTCCATTTACATACATTGGAATAATTGTGTTTAATTTGAAATATTTTTCTTCTGTTACACTTAAATTCTTGAACATTTTTTTATTTAATTGTGCATTGTAGTGTACTCATTTGTACACATTTGATTACTTAGATTCAACATATAAAGAGATTTTATTTGATAATAAATATTATTGTTTTGTTGTTCTTGTTATTTTTTTCAGGCTGAGCAGCTGTAACCTGTCAGAGAAAGTCTATACAGATTTGTTGTCAGTGGTCAGCTCCCAGTCCTGTAGTCTGAGAGAGCTGGACTTGAGTACCGACAGCCTGAAGGCTTCAGCAGTAAAGCTTCTGTCTGCTGCAGTGGAGAGTCCACACGCCAAACTGAATATTCTGAGGTCTGACCGATTTGTATTCTTTTTTCTTTTGTTTGTTTTGTTTTGTTTTTAACTGAGAAAATAAATCCAGCAATTTAAACAGTAGAGGTAAACTTGATAAATTTACTGTTGTTTCGTACCACATCTGCTCAGCATAAAACAACAAGGATTCTTAAAATATAAGATTAGTTATTGTACCCTGATTACACTTTAACATCAGTCTTTGTTCATGTTTTCATTTTCAGACTCAACGTCTGTGAACTTCTAGCAGAAAACTGTGAAGCTGTGTCCTCAATGCTCAGCTCTCAGTCCTCTACTCTGACAGAGCTGGACCTGAGTATCAAAAATGTGCAGGATTCAGGAGTGAAGATTCTGTCTGCTGGACTACAAAGTTTAAACTGTAAACTAAATACTCTGAGGTCAGATCAATTGACATTTTGTTTTTTTTAAATGAACCAATTAAACATTTTATTCAAGGGTTCCGGTTCTGGCGCTCGTGGGGATGGACACCTAGTACGAGAGCTCTCGACTGAAACTTATTAAAACTGCCCCAAGTAAATTAATACACTATCTAAGTGCACATAAAGAGGAAAAAGGGGTTTAAATGATGTCCAGAAAGAACAAAATAGCTAAGAAGTTAACGTTTGAAAACGTGGAAGATGGCAATGTGCAGCTAACAGAAGGGGCTAACGTTAGCCCCTATAGGGCTAGCCGAGGCCACTCTCCCACTCCTAGCCGCGAAGATTCTGGGACAGAAGATGAGGTTGACCCAGCAAGTTTGACGCTGATACTGAAAGAACTGAGAGGCGTTGGGAAAGAGGTGAAAGAATTTCGAAAAGACACGAAAGCGCAACTGGTGGAAATAAGGGGTGAGTTGGATAAAGCCAATGCGCGGCTTAATGATGTGGAAACCAGGGTTGCAGAACACAAAGATAAGCTCCAGAACACAGACGAGATTTTGTCTGAGATACTAACAATGCAATTCAATGTTATTTATATAGCGCCAAATCACAACAAAAGTCACCTCAAGGCACTTCATAAATACAGAGAAAAACCCAACAATCACATGACCCCCTATGAACAAGCACTTTGGCGACAGTGGGAAGGAAAAACTCCCTTTTAACAGAAAGAAACCTCTGGCAGAACCAGGCTCAGGGAGGGGCGGGGCCATTTGCTGTGATTGGTTGGAGTGAGAGAAGGAAGACAGGATAAAGACATGCTGTGGAAGAGAGACAGAGGTTAATAACACATATGATTCAATGCAGAGAGGTCTGTTAACACATAGTGAGTGAGAAAGGTGACTGGAAAGGAAAAACTCAATGCATCATGGGAATCCCCGGCAGCCTACGTCTATTGCAGCATAACTAAGGGAGGATTCAGGGTCACCTGGCCCAGCCCTAACTATATGCTTTAGCAAAAAGTAAAGTTTGAAGCTGATCTTCAAAGTAGAGAGGGCGTCTGTCTCCTGAACTCAAACTGGGAGCTGCTTCCACACCCAGTCCAACATAGCCAGGCTTTCTTTGCTGCTTTGACAAAACCTCAAATCCCAGTCAGAGATGATGAGCATCATCACAGTGATGATCATTTCTCTATTAACCCAGGCTTTCTGCTTCAGGATCTGTGCATGCTCAGAAAACAAGGAGACCTTTAAACATAATTTCACTAAATGGATGGATTGAGCTCAGCCTACAGATGAACTGGTGCCAGAGATCATAAAGAACATCAAACAGTCAAATTCAACACTTTTAATGGAAATATGAGATTAATCTTAAAAGTAGAGATAGTGTCTGTCTCCTGAATCCAAACTGGAAGCTGGTTCCACAGAAGAGGGGCCTGAAAACTGAAGGCTCTGCCTCCCATTCTACTTTCAAATACTCTAGGAACAACAAGTAGGCCTGCAGTGTGAGAGCGAAGTGCTCTAATGGGGTGATATGGTACTACAAGGTCATTAAGATAAGATTGGGCCTGATTATTTAAGATCTTGTATGTGAGGAGCAGGATTTTGAATTCAATTCTGGATTTAACAGGAAGCCAATGAAGGGAAGCCAATACAGGAGAAATCTGCTCTCTCTTTCTAGTCCCTGTCAGTACTCTTGCTGCAGCATTTTGGATTAGCTGAAGGCTTTTCAGGGAGTTTTTTGGACATCCTGATAATAACGAATTACAATAGTCCAGCCTGGAAGTAATAAATGCATGAACTAGTTTTTCAGCGTCACTCTGAGACAGGATATTTCTAACTTTAGAGATGTTGCGCAAATGGAAGAAAGCATGCAGGAAAAGTTTCAAACAAAACTAACATCACTGGAGGCTTACTCGAGGAGGGAGTCGCTCAGACTGTACAGGGTGCCGGAGGGAGAAGAATCGGGAGCTCCATCTATGGCCCACTTTGTGGAGAAGCTACTCCGGGAGAATCTCGCCATCCCACCATCAACACCGTTACAAATTCAGAGAGCACACAGAGTGTTATCATTACTCCCTCCGGACGGCTCCCAACCCAGATCGATCCTGGTAAAATTCCTGTGCTTCACAGTTAAAGAAGAAGTGCTGAGGCTCGCTTGGCAAAAGAAAGGTTTTATGCTGAATTCCAGCAAGATCAACCTCGACCACGATTACCCCCCTGAGATCATGGCTATGAGGAAGGAGTATGCAGAGGCACGAAAGGTCCTAAAAGAGAAGAATGTACGGTTTAGGACCCTCTACTCAGCGCGCCTTAAGGTTTTTTTCGAAGAAGGAGTGAAAACCTACAACACGGTGGAGGAGGCAACGGCTGACCTGGCGAGTCGGGGCCTGCCGGTAAAGGTGATTACACCACCGGCAACCCCCAGAGAAAAACTACAAAGATGCCCGCTGTGGCGGGGAGTTGGTGGTCGGCGTCCGCGTCAGATCCGAGGAGCTGCGGGATATAGAGAGAAGCTGCAAGTATACAGACGTGAAGAGAACGAATTTAATGTTATGTATTAGCTATGGACAACATGGTGAAATATGGTTACTGTCGAGCTAAAATGGGTGGGGCTTCTCGTGCTGTGAGTGACGTCGCAGTGGAAAGCCCCCTAACTCAGGGGGTAATAAGGGGTTTCCCTTCAAGTTGTGAGGGTGTCAGTGGAAGTGCTCCACTGTCAGAAGCCAGCTTAGGAGCTTTCAAGCTCCAGTTATGTTCAAATGTTTTCAGTTCATTCCTAACTTTTTTCACTTGTTACTGTTTTAAGAGGGGGTTGCCTGCTGCTATTGAGTTTATGCGCTGTGGTAACTTAATATATCTTTATGGGAAGTGAGTCAGTGAAAGTAATCTCTTTTAATGTTAACGGGGTTCTGAACGTGATTAAGATGAATAAGATACTGTCCAAACTAAGGAAGGAGAAGGCCCAGATTGCATTACTTCAGGAGACACACATGAACCAAGTAGATCACTTGAGATTGAAAAGAAAGGGTTTTAAATATGTATTCTCCTCTTCCGTTAAGTCCAAACACAAGAGGGGTGTGGCTACACTTATCTCTGGTACACTTAACTATGAACATATCTAAGAACTCTGTGACGAGGAAGGCAGATTGGTTAGAATAACAGAATGGATAGAGGGGTCTGAAATCACAATTTTAAATGTTTATGCTCCCCCCGGGAGCGATTGGCTATTCTATAGGAATAGGTTTGATTTATTGGTGGATTCTCAGGGGATAGTTGTCTGTGGGGGGGTTTTAACTTTAGACTTGACCCTAAACTAGACTCCTCCTCCCCAACCAACAAGGTAACAGCACTTACTAGAAAAGTCAATTCCTATATGGTAGAGATGGGGATAATAGATGTATGGAGGGACCGCTACGCATCTACCAGAAATTTCACTCATTACTCTGGTTCCTTTAAAGTGTATGCAAGGCTGGACTACTTTTTTATGTTTAAAGTTGATAGGTTTAGGGTCAAAGACTGTGACATATTAACAAGAGATCTATCTGACCACAGTCCTATCTCTCTATCTTTGCAGGTGGCTAGGAAAAAATGTACCACACTGTGGAAATTGTTATCGCACCTTAATGATCCTGCCATAGTTTCCAAATTAAAGGTAGACATTAAAGAATTTCTAGATGTTAATGACACAGGAGAGGTATCTCCAGCTATTCTTTGGGATACGCTCAAAGCGGTAATGAGAGGTACATTAATTTCTATCGCCTCCCACTTAAAGAGAGTTAAAGGGCAAAAGTTAGCAGATCTACAGGCAAATTTAAAGTTGAAAGAATAGGAAGACATAAACACCGCAAATCCTACTCTGAAGCAGGATATCAGGAAAATACAGGATGAAATTAATGATATTTACACCCAGGAGGCCCAAAATAACTTAATTTTTTTGAGGCAAAAATACTATGAGACAGGAGGGAAATCTGCAAAATATCTGGCACATAAATAACGCAAACAACTAGAGGAAAGTACGATATACCAAATCAAGGACCCCAAGACTAATATTCTGGAATCAAAATTAGAAGACATTCAGAAATGTTTTGAGACCTTCTTTAGGGAGCTGTACTCACAGCCCAATGCTACGGAGGAGAATTGTACTGATGCCTTTCTTAGCTCTCTAGAATTACCTTCACTCCCGTCTCTCAAAAATGAGCTTCTAACACATCCCATTTTAGTGGAAGAAATTAATGCTTTTTCCAGATTAAAACCAGGTAAGGCAGTTGGGCCGGACGGGTTCAGTTCTCAGTGGTATCGCACCCTGAGGGCAGATCTAGTCCCCACATTGCTGAAGTCATTTAACTACATCCTACAGGAGGGAGAAATCCCACCCTCCTGGAGGGAGGCAACTATTTCAATTATCCCAAAAGAGGGGAAAGATAAACGAGAATGTGGAAACTATCGACCAATCAGTGTCCTTAACTTGGATTACAAACTATTTACTTCTATTCTTGCTCGTAGACTGGAGAAGTTTTTACCTGACCTCATCGATTTAGATCAGACTGGTTTCATTCACTATAGACAAACAACTGACAACATTAGGAGAATATTACACATCTCTACTCAAATTTACAGTAAATCGGGATAATGAGAAAATTAAGTACCTGGGAATATATTTGACTGCGGACCTCTCGCTGCTCTTTCAGGCAAACTACGAGCCAATATCTGCAAGTATAAAAGCTGATTTGCACAGATGGAATCTGGTCCCCTTTATGCGTCTCAGCTCCCGGGTAACCGCAATCAAGATGGACACGCTCCCCAGACTGCTTTATCTTTTTAGAAACTTGCCAATAGAAGTGAGCGATTACCAATTTATTGAGTGGGACAAATGGATCTCCAGATTTATCTGGCAGGGCCGAAAGCCAAGGATTAAATATGCTACCCTCCAGCTCCCCAAGGAAAAGGGAGGACTGGGTCTCCCCTGCCTCAGGAATTACTATTATGTCGCTCAAATAACCCCCCTCTTATATTGGTGTAACAAAACATACACGGCTAGGTGGAAGGAACTGGAGTCCAGCCTGTTGGACCGATTCCCCCTACAAGCTGTAATGGCAGATAAGGGTCTAATGTGCCGGCTGGAAAAGCTGGGGAACCCCTGGTTAACCCACACCCTCCAAGTTTGGCAGAAGGTAATCAACATCTGTGGGATACACAAAATGCTAAAAATCTTCAGGTGGGTTGCTTTCGACTCGGATTTTATTCCAAACAGACACGACTCTAACTTTGAAGCATGGATATCCTATGGCCTTACGACATTCCTCTCTCTTACTCATAGAAATATTGTGCTCAGATTTGAGGCCTTACGGGACGATCACAACCTGACAAAATACAACTTTCATAGAAACTTACAGCTGAGATCATATATTGATCATGAATGCAAACTGTCCGACTTCAATGATGCTGAGTCGCATTTTTTCCTCATCCTGAAAAATGCCACAACCATGACCCCTACTAAATCTATTTCTAAACTATACAAAGCCCTCTCTAGTGCCAGCAAGGATAATACTTTATACACTAAGGATAAATGGGAAAGGGAATCAGGGATTGCTATTTCTGTGGGGGAGTGGGAAAATGTTTTGTACTGCCAGTGGTCCACGTCCAGTTCTATGAGCTGGAAGGAACATGGCTGGAAGAATATTATTAGGTACTTCAAGACTCCATATCAGGAGAGGTACAAAGGGGCTTATATGCAATGCTGGAGACAATGCGGCTCGACTGTTGCTAACCATTTTCATGTCTTTTGGGACTGTCCCAAGTTAAAAAACGTTCAGGTCTCCTTAAGTGCAGTCTTTAACGTTCAAATACCTTTAGATTTTAAGGTTTTATACATGGGTTTGGTCCCCTTTCTGGAATGTAGGAGTGAGATTAAGTTAGTGCAATTACTCTTGGTGGCAAGTAAAAAAACAATTACTAGAAGATGGTTAAGCCCAGCCCAGCCTACCCTAGACGACTGGTTTGGGATCATTTTAGAGATATTTAGGATGGAAAAACTTACATATCTGTTAAGAAATCAAAAAGCCAAAATCTACCAAAGTTGGAACAATTGGATCCAATTCATCACCCCCACGAGGGCTGACTTCACTTGATCTCACTATTACTTGGTTGTTTTTTGTTTGTTTGTTTTTTACATTTACTTCTATTACTATTGCTTGTTTATTTACTTATTTCTTCACAATGATTGCAGCATGGGCACCCCTCCCAGTTTGTGTTTATAGTTCCATGTAATGTGTTCTATATATCTCCTTTGGGAGAGCATGCGAGCAACTGTCCTAGTAATAGCTAGTGGAGGTTAATATGCACCCGCTGATCACTTTGTTTATCATTTGCTCTCCTGGACTTAATCTAAAACCTGGAAGGACTTTGTTCCCATGTTATTCATATACTGCTATGCAGATGGTTTTTTCTTGTCCAATCCAAATAAAGATATAATTAAAAAAAAACATTTTATTCAAGTTCATCCATATGATGTTGTATCTTAGTATGTTAAGGTTTCATCAAAAATAAAAAGATGGCATGTAATATAATAACAAACTTTACATAAGTATTATAGATTATCTTTTGTTTTTCAGACTGGGTGGCTGTAACCTGTCAGAGAGAAGCTGTGAAGCTCTGTGCTCAGTCCTCAGCTCCCAGTCCTCCAGTCTGAGAGAGCTGGACCTGAGTAACTCTGACCTGCAGGATTCAGGAGTGAAGCTTCTGTCTGCTGGACTAAAGAGTTCACAGTGTGCAGTGGAAACTCTCAGGTCAGGATTCAAACGTTAACACATATGATCATTTAAAATGTGAATTATATTATTGATTGACTTATCTATAGAGCTTTTAGCTAAACTTATATTTATATTTGAGTGGATTATTAGACTGAATTACTGTGTAAAATTTGTCACAGTCATACGATTTTGTTTATTTATTTATTTTTTTAATTCATGTACTGGCCATTTTACATAAATTTGGCTAATCTTCTACAATATATACATTTGATTTCGTTAGGAACAAAATGTTCAAATTACATATTTTGCTGGATATTGGGTATTAATGAAATTATTATGTCTTTAATGACACCACATTTCCATATGTAGGAGGTTACTGGTGGTATTGTTTCAGTGTTTGAGTTTTCCTTGCAAAGAAACATCTGGAATTTAACAATACATATTTTAAAGCTGTTTTCTCCAAAGGGATTTGTATTAGTGATGGTAAATTTGATTCTTTTTACCGAATCGAGTTTAAATGAGTCACTCACCAAAATGAATCGGGTTTTTTAAGTCATTTGAGTCTCTGAGTCAGTTGCCCAGAGAGTGCCAAAAATGTACTTTTTCTCTCAAACTTAATTTGTTTTTATTTTCATGTAAATCCTACTGCTACGATGAGTGACTGAAAAATAAAAACAACTATTTTATAGAGCAAAAAAGAATAAGATTTCTAAATTGGACATTTATTTTTGTTTATGTTATTAGTATTTCCTCTTTATCATCTTTGCACAAAAACAAAGTGTAGACTGAATGTTATATTGCATCAGTCAGACTATCAGGCTTCATCTCAGATGAAGGAGTGACTCTTCCGTGGTAACAAACTGTGAGTTTCAGCAGCTGAGAGGCAGGAGGGAAGGGTGAGTGAGTGGTCTTGATGCATTCTCAGTCTAGACTAGACTAGAAAGAGGGGCGCTGCTCTTGTGGCGACCAGCAGGTTGTCTCTCTCTGTCAGTGTCAGTGTTTTAACTTATTTTATTTCATTCTTTTATTCCTTTATATATATATTTTTTTGCCTGAGGAAATTCTATAGCATCGGCTTGTGCTTTGTGGAACTTCTTTTAACGAAGATGGGTTTTTTATTTCGCATGATTTTATTGGCAATCCTGACGGTTGTTTGGAGTCATTCCTTTACCATCAATAATCCTGGCTAATGTGCAGTCTCTGAGGAGTAAATTGGATGAACTGCATTTGAATGTCGCACACTTGCGTGGCTACAGGGATACATGTCTAATGGCATTCACAGAGACTTGGCTCAAGGACTCTGACCCTGATTGTTCTCTGGAACTAAATGGCTTCGGGTTTCCCATACGTTTGGATCGAGACCCCGGAGCTACCCAGAAATCTCAAGGAGGAGTGTGTTTGTATATAAATCAGAAATGGTGTAAAAATGTGACCGTTCGTAGACAAGTGTGTCTGCCTGACATTGAGCTCCTCTCTGTGTCTTTGAGGCCGTTTTATCTGCCGAGGGAATTCCCACAGATTAACGTCACCATTGTTTACATCCACCCTAAAGCGAATCCTAAGAATGCGACTGACACCATCTCCATTTTTTTCCTAATAACAAACCATGGTCTTCAAAAGGTCTTATGAGGCTGATTCATGAAAGGAAAAAAGCTTTTATTGAAGGGAATATCTTGAAAGTTAGAGAAATTAGGAAGGAGATCAGATCAGAAATTAAAAAAGCCAAAGTAAAATACAAGGATAAGGTAGAGGCGGAGATGGGTAGCAATAACTTAAGGGTGGCCTGGGCAGGCATGAAACACATGACTGGTCACTGTTACAGTGACTGTAATAAGATAAGTCTTCCTGGTTTTAGTTCAGACTCTCAGTTAGCAAGTAGAGAAGCTTATAGACCCTCTACAATTTGCATACAGGCCTCGTAGACGTGTTGATGATGCAGTGGTCACTCTGTTGAACTTCCTTTATCGCCATCTTGATGGCGCCAAAGCTCATGCTCAGCTCTTATTTATTGATTTTTCTTCAGCTTTTAATACTATCCAGCCACATCTTTTAGCTGATAAACTTCTTAACCAGTTTACACTTGATCTTAATCTCGTTGGTTGGGTTTTAAACTTTTTAACTGACAGATCTCAGTGTGTGAGAGTGAACGGCTGTTTTTCCAAACAGCTGAACTCTTCCACTGGCTCACCGCAAGGTTGTTGTCTCTCTCCTCTACTGTATATTTTGTACACTAATGACTGTCGCAGTACACAGGCCAACAGGCATTTCATTAAATATGCAGATGACACAGTCATTGTAAGCCTCCTTCATGGTGAAGAGGATTCCCATGGGCCTGTTGTGGATGAGTTTGTTTCGTGGTGTGATCAGTCCTTCTTAAAGATCAACACACTGGAAACCAAGGACATGGTTATTGACTTCAGGGAGACATCCCCTCATCCTGCGCTAACAGTGGTAAATGTGCAGCCATTGAACTGGTGGACAGTTATAAGTATTTGGGGGTTGTTCTTGATAAAGCTCTGTGCTTTGAGTCACATCTTGCTGCTACAGTGAAAAAGGTTCAACAAAGACTTTTTAAGGAGGTTGAGAGGTTTTAATGTTTCATCTGCAATGATGACTCGTTTTTTATAAAAGTTTTATTGAATCTGTTTTAACTTTCTGTATCATTGCTTGGTACGGTAATATGTCTCTGAATAATAAGACCAGACTTAACAACCTGGTTAAAGTGGCTGGTAAGATTTCAGGGTGGTCTCAGGTCCAGCTTGTGGACTTTTATAACAGGCATGTGCTGAGGAAGGCGACCTCTGTCATGTTGTGTTCAGATCATCCTCTCTTTAATGATTTTCAACTGCTTCCATCAGGTCGTCGTTATAAAGTGCCTGCAGTGAAGACAAAGAGACATAGATTGTCTTTTGTACCTACTGCTATTATCATAGTTAATAACACTGAACCATATGTGTTGTTGCCATTGCACATTGTACTTTTTTGATGAAAAATCTAGGTTGTTTTCTCAGGCTTATATTATATTATATTATTTTGGAGTGTGTATGTGATGTGTTGGTTGCCTGTTTGTTTGTTTGTACGGACATACTGCAAATCAATTTCCCGTTAGGGACAATAAAGTTACCAATAACCAATAATCATCCAGGTAAGTAAATCTCCAAAAGTTGATTCTGTTCATCTGGACGTGGCGTTTTGTGGGAGAAATGTTTCATCATCATCCAGGTGACTTCTTCAATCTCGGCTGACTGCAGGTTTCAATCTTATAAACAGTACATTTGCATAATGACTGAAACCAGCCCACTGAAGGAACAATGGGCTGGGAGGTCAGTTCCTTAATCATAATTATGCAAATTCTCATGACCATTGATCAACAACCACTGATCAAAGCCCACTGATCAAAGCCCACTGATCAAAGCCCACTGATCAATGGCCATGAGAACCATTCACAGAGAGTTGGGGAATGGCTGCAATCACAGCATTTTAATCATTCTTTTAAAGGCTGTAGATTGGAGCCATTGCTCTAACAGTGTACAAATGTAACAGGGCTTGGTGCTGATGCTAACAGTGCTAGCTGCTTCAGCCTTTATTTACACATTATAAGCACATTTCGCTTATTTTAAACAGTATATAAAACAGCTAGTACTGCTGGGACTTTATATTTTCACAAGCTAACATGAGCCAATCAGTGAGATGTCTAGCCATGACAGTTGTATGTTGCTGTGAGAAGAGTCGGGCTACATACAGTGATGATAGTGTTAGCCATGTTAGCATTTAGCTTCTGTGTTTACACTTCTTGTTTATTGCTAGCTGCTCTGTTTAGTTGCTTTAGGGTTTCTTAGTTTACTTTTCCTGCATTATTTTGGTAGTTATCGTGCTTGGTGTCATAAGTTCAGTTTGACTTCCTCCCCTGACATTGTCTACATTAGTTTCAGCTGTGGAAGGATTTATTGAGTGTTTTCTATTTCTTCCATTTGAACAATAGTGGTGCACTCTATGCTTGTAGCTGCTGTGTGCTACGTTCTTCTGTCAAACAAGATGGCGCCTGTGTTTGGCTTTGCCGCCGCTGCAGCTTGCTGGAGGCAACAATGTAGTTTTTCACTGTCGTCAATCATTTTTTGTAATGTCATTTTTGCTCTTTTGAGTTCTGACTTAATTTCTGCTGCTTTAAATTATGATTGGGAGATACTGTTAACCCTTTAAGGCCGGTCAGAGTGGGAACGCTCAGTTTTGCGTAACTATTTTTAAATGCCTGTAGATCGGCAACCACACAAGCTAGTGCAATAATTTTTATTTTTGCATGTGAAACCGGAGTTGTACTTACATCTTATGTATCCAGCTTATCCTAGGTCACCGTTTCCTTCCACACATAGCTTTGCAAAAGTTGCATAAAAAGCACTTGCAGCAACAAAAAAGTAATATTCCAGAAACACGCTTTGCCAATCCGATCAGATGTTCATAGCACTTCCTACGTTGGAATAGATGTCAGCCCAAACTATCGTATGTCCGCCATTACCTGCCCGAAACCTGAAGTGATGTCGTTTTTGCGAAAATTCTAGTTGTTTGTTTGTTTGTTTGTTTTTACCTTGAAGCCTACACTGGTGTTTTTAAAAGTCATGTTTGAGTTTACCCTTTCAGTATAGTTTCTGGGAGGCTTAGAACTCAAATTACACAGTTGGAAATAGTTTATTTTGATGCACTGAAGTTTTTCTTGCAAATTCACATGGTAGTATTTATTTTAGTTTTTCATGCAGTATATACAATTTGGTGTATCTCAAAAATACAACTATGGATACACTCAAATTACATTTCCTGGGGTTGGAAACTATTTTGTGCAACTTTTTTAGTTCTTCCGTTTTGAGGGATAAACCTCTTAAATTTCTCCAACTACAAATATATGTAAAAATACAAAACAAAACAATTTTCAATTTGTTCTAGTTTATTGCACTTTTTGCTGTATATGTATATATGTATATGTAGTTACTATGGACTGAATGCATACATATTATTAAAATTTGGGCTATAACGGTTGTATTGATGTATAGCAACTTGAACTGCTCCCCAAAATGGCACTACAGCAGTGGTTCCCAAACTTTTTTTGCTGGGCCCCCCTTTGTTTTACACGAAAAACGTTCGCCTCCCCCCCGGCGCGTGAACAGCACGCACACGCACTAACACATCCTCCAACCACACACGCCCATATTTTGCTCCATTGCGGTTTATTTCACACCTCAAACATTTAGTAAACA
The DNA here is from genome assembly GCF_041146795.1 of Maylandia zebra. Taxonomy (NCBI): domain Eukaryota; kingdom Metazoa; phylum Chordata; class Actinopteri; order Cichliformes; family Cichlidae; genus Maylandia; species Maylandia zebra. The sequence continues at coordinate 8,314,810 of NC_135168.1, read as the reverse complement.
ATTAAGCAAATACAAGTAATCTGCAATAAATTACAGGTAGTAAGAAAATAAACTACTAAATCTTTTACGCTACGTCCGCACCTACACTGGTATTTTTGAAAACGCAGCTGTTTCATCCAAACAGTGTTTCAAATCACCAAAAACTGAGATTTTTTTAAAACTCCTTTTTTGCGGACGAGGAATACAGAGTTCATCTGGCAACGTCAAAGGTTGCGCCTTTTTTCACGTCACGTTATTGTTTATGTGAGATGAATTGCAGAATGGCAGACAGAGACAAAATACTGTTACTCTGAGTATCTGCAGGTTTCACACGCAGTTACTGTCCCTCCATTTACAAAGGCGTCACGGGTAGTTGTTTTTTCTTCTTCTGTAATACTAATCAACATTGCTGTCAATACATTTTCAAAAAATGCCTCTCTGTGCAAAATGGGTTCAAAAACATAAACAGCTGTGGGATCCTGTTTGTCTGTGATTTGAATCGAGGGAACAAATCGTGGCAGGATCAGCCTGATGTTATTTGTATCCCGCTGTAACTTTACTCTATAAAGAGCAAACATCTCCAAAATGTCAGGAGTAGTTAGTCACTACAACAAGTGTTTGTGAACTAAAAATTAAGAATGTGGGATCCTGTTTGTCCATGATTGGAAGAGCCCAGCGCTGCTCCCGACGCAGGGACCTACCTCAGCACCTGTGCAGGTGAAGCCAAAGGGCAGATTTGCTTCACCATATTTTCTAGTCTTTGGCTTAGAATGAAGTTGGTTTGGAAACATATTCAGCGATGCTTCATCTCCTGCTTTGCGTTTCTGTGGGCGCCGTGCTAGCAGTGTTCAAGCGTCTTAAAGGGTTTAACATCAAAGATTCAGTGGAGAGCTACTGTAACAGCTGAACAGAAAAACTCTTCCTCCCCTGGTGTGCTACTCTTCACAACCCGCAGGACTTTCACCCTCAAGAGATGGAAAAGGGGAACGAGGGCCGACGTCCAGGTGAAACTGAGAAGCTACCAGAGGCTAGCTTCTTGGCTGTGGGGAGAATCCTGGTGCCTGCGTCCACTTCCTCTCCTGACATTTAGTTAATATGTTACGCCGGTGACTGGGACCTGGGCTCTGTGGCTCAGAAGCAGTTTTTCTCACGGTGTGTCCGTCAAACGTTCACTGTTTTTATTGATAACAGCTATGTCTGCTCATCGATCATTGCTTCCCCCAGCTCTGGAGTCGCTGCCCTGCCCAGCAGGTCCACAGGTCTGCATTGTCTTTATTTCAAGTGCCGCTGCAGTCAGCTGTTGATTTTGCAGATCGACCGTCATCAACTCGGTTGGCCCCGCTTAACGTTCGCTCCATAACAAACAAATCATTTATTCTAAGCGATCTCTTTATTAAAGAGTCTCTAGATTTCATGTGTCTGACTGAGACGTGGCAGCAAAATAAGAATTATGTCCAATGTTCCCTCTAATGTTTCATGTGTCTGAGCGAACACACAAACTCCCTGAGCGGTCCCTTGGATCACTGGATCACGTTGTCATTAACGTGGCTTCACTCTACATCAACCAAAACACCGGTGTCGGCACATGAGGACGCTGTCATAGCCCGTCAGCGACGTTGATTAGCTGCGTATATACGAATGTGAATCATTGGCTGGACTATGGGATAAGGCGGCATCGTTCTAAATACTGGAGCAGCCAGTCACTGACTAACACTGCAAAGCAGAATTGTTAACGTATTTATTTTAATTTCAATTCAGGTTAGTATTTAGTATTTAGTATTTATTTATTTATTGTCATTGTCAAGAACAATGAAATTGCGTTTGGGGCTTCCATACAACCCAAAAAAAAAGAAGAAAATAATAAATACCCCTTAAAACCCAAGTGTACATATTTAACCCAGTGTGACTCCAATGCAATAAGACAATCCTTAGCAACAACATGAGAACATGACAAGTAATGTTCGTAGAAAATCAGACAAAGACCTGAGAAACATGACAAAGTACAACAATGCAACCCATTCAATATTATTGTACTGTGAGATATGATATCAGATATGATAGTTATCTATTTAAGAAGGAGGGGGGGGCAGGAGGGGGAAGAGAATAAAGATATGATGCACCAATGCAGACCAGTTCATTGCTATTAAGAAGTTGGATATGGTTATTGTCCGTGAGAGGGGGGCAGAGAGTTCAGGAGCCTCACAGCCTGTTAGATATCTTTTTGTGCGCAATGCAGATACTCTGTGTGCAGAGAGCGTGTCAGCGGATTGCGCCCGTGCGCAGCTTAGAGGGAACATTGATTATGTCCACTTGAATGAAATCTGCCCGGCTGGCTGCTCCATCATCTGAACTCCGCGTCTTTTAGGACGTGGTGGAGGACTCGCTGTTGTTTACCAGGACAGATTCACATGCAGTCTGATGACCTCGGACTCCTTTTCTGCATTTGAGTCACAGATGATGGTCAGTTCTCTAAAAACCAGTTATTGTATTTTATTCTACCTGATGGGGTCTTTCTAACTGAATTTAATGACCTTCTGACATCCATCATTTCATTGGAGAAGGTTGGGAGATTTGAGCCGTCATATTGATGAAGCATCCTGTAACACTGCTGCTGAGCTCATCACTGTCACTGAGTCTTTTAACTTTAGGCAGCATGTTTCTGGCCCCACACATACAAAGGGTCACACACTGGATCTTGTTTTCTCCCTGGGTTTAAATATACATGATGTAAGTGTGGAGGATGTCCATGTGAGTGACCATAGCTGCATATTTTTTAACTTGTTATTTTACTTGGATCCTTCATCTCCTAAACTGATGATCCAAAGGCAGATTATAAACCAAGATGCTGCTGGAAGGTTCTCTGCCATGTTTGACCCTCGCATGGCTCGTAGTGACCTCGACTCACGTATTTTATCCTTTAATGATCAATGCAAGTTGTTGGAAAGCCCACTGATAACATGTTTACATGGCTAAAATGTTATGGCTCATTCATTGATAGTATTTTCGCCATAGAAATTGTTATGTCCTATATTGTTGAACCCACCATGTCTATGCTGATGCTCTTTGAACGCACCACATACGTACTCGAGGCCATGCAGTGGCTGCTAGTCTGTGTTCTCAGTATTTTTATGTGTCAGTTCCAGTTTTAGAGCTCTAAAGTGCAGCTATCGTGTTAGGAATATGTTAGGAATAGACAGGAACACTGAGCACACTGAGGTCAAATCTTTATTTAGGGCGACCGTGGCTCAGGGGGTTGGGAATCGCATCTGTAACTGGAAGGTCACCGGTTCGATCCCTGGGCTCTCTGTCCTGGTCGTTGTGTCCTTGGGCTTTACCCTACTTGCCTACTGGTGTTGGCCAGAGGGGCCGATGGCGCGATATGGCAGCCTCGCTTCTGTCAGTCTGCCCCAGGGCAGCTGTGGCTACAACCGTAGCTGCCTCCACCAGTGTATGAATGTGAGAGTGACTGAATAGTGGCATTGTAAAGCGCTTTGGGTGCCTTGAAAAGCGCTATATAAATCCAATCCATTATTATTATTATTTTACCACTCGCTGCATTCTTGATGTTCATGTTCTTCTCTTTCCCCTCACCCTGCAACCAGTCATGGTAGATGCTCCTCCTGGAGCCTGTTTTCACTGGGAGGATCTTTGTGTCAAAGGGAGTTCTTCTTCCCACCATCACCAAGTGCTGCTCACAGTGGAGGCGGTTACCTTACACTGTTAAACAGCTTCAGATGACTGTTGTTGTCTGTTGGGTATTGTCACTTATAAATAAAGTTACATTGAATGGATGTATGGATGGATAGATGTTATTGTGACGAAGAGAAAACGATTGTTGACAGATTGATTGTTGTTTTGTGTGTCTGCAGTCTGTCAGGCTGTCTGATCACAGAGGAAGGCTGTACTTCTCTGGCCTCAGCTCTGACCTCCAACCCCTCCCATCTGAGACAGCTGGACCTGAGCTACAATCATCCAGGTGATTCAGGAATTAAGCTGCTGTCGGCTGGACTGAAGGATCCAGGCTGGAGACTGGACACTCTCAGGTATGGAGAGAATGTCTGATAGAGGAGGAAGAGCTGGAAACATTTCCTGTGTCCTTCACTCACTTCCTGTTTGTTTCCTGCAGATGAGACATGAACAATCACACATGCAGGAATATTTTCAGGGACAGACACACTAGTCTAGCTGGATAGTTCATGGATATTTATGTAGGGGTCTCCAAGGAGTCTGGTTGCAGGAACATTTAGGTCACAGGTGTACCTGAGATAGATACCAGTGTACCTAATAAAGTGTCAGCCATGTGTATGTTTCCCATGCTGTATGTCCACAGTGACAGAAGGATGAAACAAGGCTGTGAATCATTTCAGTCTGTGTTTGTGACAAAGAGGCAGACAGGAGCAGCTAACATTTGGAAATGGAAGCTTAAATAATGACAAACTCTACATTCACAGCTGAATTAACAATAAATTTGTTCTCAAGTGCACATTTAGCAGCTAATGCTATTACTGTTTTCCCTTGCTTTCTACAACTTGAGCAGCTATTGCTAAGTAGGCCACTTTGCTCTGCTAAGGATTTATGTGACCATGATGAAAACTCTGATAAGCTAATGCTGCTAAGCTAATACTGTTTATGGGCCCTGTTAGAATCAATATTTCATGCTCATTCTGTTGTTTGAGAACAATATTAACGTTTCACATCATTATAACACAAGAGAAAAGGGTATTAGCGTTAGCTACTAATGCTTATTCACCTCAAATTAGCTTTAGCTGCTAATGGTAGCCTACTTAGCAATAACTGCTCACTAATATAATGCTAATTCACATCAAATTAGCATTAGCTGCTCAAGTTGTTATAAGGAAAGAGAAAACGGTATTAGCATTAGCTGCTAATAATTGTTCACCCCTAATTAGAGTTAGCCCCTAATGGCAGCCTACTTAGCATTAACTCCTGACGTCGTTGTAATGCAGGGGAAAAGAGTTACCATTATCGGATAATGCTAATTCACATCAAATTAACATTAGTTAACAACGGTAGACTTCGTATCATTAGCTGCTGTCATTCTTACAAAGCAAACAGTATGAGCATTAGCTGTTAATGCTTTCTCATCTAACATTAGAATTGGCCACTAATGGCGTATTGTTAAAAAGTAAAAAAACACATTGTTAGCATAAGCGGATGATGCTAATTCACCTAAATTAGCATTAGCTAATGATGGCTACATACCTAGCATTAGCTACTGATATTGATATAAATCAAGAAAATATGGTATTAGCATTAGCTTTTAATGCTTTTTCATCTAAAATTAGAATTAGCCACTAATGGCGTGCTATTTAGCATTACCTCTTCACATCGCAGGGGAAAAGTTAAAATTAAATTTAAAAAAATGTTCAGATTAGCTACTCATATTGTTAAAAAGTAAGAAAAAACATTGTTAGCATAAGCGGATAATGCTAATTCACCTCAAATTAGTATTAGCTAATAACGGCAACCTACTTAGCATTAGCTGGTCATATTGTTATAATGCAAGAAAATATGGTATTAGCATTAGCTGCCAATTCCTAAATACCTAAAATTAGCATTACCTGTAATGGAAGTCTACTTAGCATTAACTCCTCACTAATGTAATGCTAATTCACATCAAATTAGCTTTAGCTTTAGTATTAGCTGCTAGCACCAGCCTACCCAGCACTAGCTGCTCACATTGTTAAAAGGGAAGAGAAAACGATATTAGCATTAGCTGGTAATAATTATTCACCCCTAATTAGAATTAGCTGCTAATGGCAGCATACTTAGCATTAACTCCTCACATCGTTATAATGCAAATGAGGCTAACTTACATTAAATTAGACTGCTGTTATTAGCTAATGCTATTTAGCAGTAGCTGCTCACATTGTTATAAAGCAAAGGAAAACGATATGAGCATTAGGTTCTAATGCGTATTTGCCTTTAATTAGACGTAGGTGCTAATGGCGACCTACTCAGCATTAGCAGCTCAGATGTTGTATTGCTAGGGAAAAGAGTGTTAGCATTAGCCGTTCACATTGTTATAAAGTTAAGGGAAATAGTGTTAGCATTAGCTACTCACATTGTTAAAAAGTAAGTGTTAGCATTAGTGCATAATGCTAATTCACATCCAATTAGCATTAGTTAATAACGGCAGCCTATTTAGCATTAGCAGATAATGTTGAATTTGGCCCACTGGAAAAGTTAAGAACTCAAGATTTAGGAGTGTTTCTCGATAGCTCTTTCTCATTTGAGAAACAAATAAATGTTGTTATTAAAACCAGCTGTAAGCTTTATATTGTTGATTGTCATTTCCCATATGGAAAAGATATATAAATCTTATAAAGTTTGTATCTGTCTTGTGTGAAACTTGTATGAAAAGCATACAAGAGTGAAAACAGATATAAGATCCCTTGAAAAATTATATAATGAAACTTGTATGTTTTCGATACTTACTAAAACAATATATGAAAGTAATGAGAAAGTGGCCACTTTCGTGAGTATGACTTTCATCATATAAGTTTTTAGTCTTTTCCATATGGGATATGCTTAAAAATATTTACTCATACATGCTTAGTTTTATAATCGATTGGATGATGATAGAGGTTCGATCCTTAGTAGTCTGTAAAGACTCTGTGTGCCTTCCAGAGTGCTCTGGCATGCACACACCACTTGGGGCCATGAGAGAGGTCGTACCCTCTCTTACTGATTTATGGTGTAGGACAGGGGTCTCAAACTCAATTTAGCTGGGGGCCGCTGCAGGCAGAGTCTGGGTGAGGCTGGGCCGCATTAGGTTTTCCACAAGAAAGGCATGGTTAAAAAATTCCAATCTTCTCAAATCTCTTTATTTTTATTTTTTAACACAAAATATGAAAAATAAATAAACAAATTAAGAATTAATAAGAAAATAAATCAATCTGTAATACATAAATAAAATAATAATAAGATATTTTTAGTCAGTGAACTTGTGTGTATCTTTCAGTCTTCTATATCTGCTGTGTTTAGATTGAAATGTCTGTATTAACAGTTCTATAACCTTCTTCTGAACATGAATGGAACACTGTAGAAAATGAACTGTTCTTCTGAACATGGCTTCTCTTGCCTACTCCTTGCTGCTAGAGACCTGGCAGCGTTTCCTCTCGCATAGCCGAGCCAGATTTGGCCTGAGGGAGGAAGCAGTTGCGACCCTCAGTATGTCTTGAAGATGATCATCCGTAAGTCTGGACCTGTACTTGGACTTATTGAAGTTCAAAGTGGAGAAGAGCTTTTGGCACAAGTATGTGCTACCAAAAAGGCACATGGTCCGCTTGAACATTCGGGAAAGCCGAGGGAAACTAGGGCTCAAGTCTCTCAAAAATTGTCCAAGCTTGTCTGCTTTTCCACTCACCTCCCTGAACTTTGCTTTGAGTTCAGAGTTGCACTGCAGCTCAATGAGCTCCATTTGAAGCACAGAAGGGGCATCTTGCACATCAAAGGAGACGGGGTCCGCAAAACTGTGAAAGGTGGCTCTGTGTGTCTTGAAGTCAGCAAATCTGTGATCAAATTCCTCCTGTAGCCTCAAAATGACATCAACATACTCGTCAGCACTGAATGGTGTGCCTGCATCCACGAGAGCCTTGCATGCTGGGAAATGGCAAAGGTTTGTCTGAGAGAGCTGAGCTTTCCAGAGCGCCAGTTTTGTGGAGAATGCTCTCACGT